>NW_027466061.1:2180000-2342500 GCF_046127955.1 Nelusetta ayraudi | reverse complement strand
GCAGGTGAGAAGCTGTATTTGTACCTGTGTGCTGGTGCCTGTGCGCATGCGTGTGTGCAGATCGTGTTCGCCACTTGACTGTCAGCAGGCCTGGAGGGACAAAGCGTGGCCAACCAGACAGAAGCAGAGGATGACAGAGCCCACTGGCATGGAGGACAAGTGTGCACTAAGAAAGGCAGCAAGGGTAATGACAGGTCAGACACTGACAGTGTGCAATAAGACCACTTGTGGCTACTGCTTGAAGTGGAGCTGCTCGGGCTGCTCGTACCACTTAAAAGTATATGACTTTCCCTTAAACACTATACTTCCTCAAAGCAGTCAGTTATTTTGTCTGCCTGCTGTGCTGAACACGCATCTACACTTTAAAGTCTGCAACACGTTTAGATTTACATTTTATTTTTCACCATTTTCAGCAAAATTAGTTGAGAAAAGAAAAGTCAAAAAACAAAGCCTGGAGGTTTACCCATCGAATGTCAATCACCACAGCAGGAGTAGCTAACACTCGGTTTGGTTTTGTTTGGTTTTTACATTATGCACATTATTTCAACTTAAAATCGACTTTGAGCATGAGTAAAAAAAAAAAAAATCCAAAAGGACACAGCATGTTTCAATGTTCATCTCCAGTG
Source organism: Nelusetta ayraudi (assembly GCF_046127955.1). NCBI lineage: Eukaryota > Metazoa > Chordata > Actinopteri > Tetraodontiformes > Monacanthidae > Nelusetta > Nelusetta ayraudi. The sequence continues at coordinate 2,341,874 of NW_027466061.1, read as the reverse complement.
AACATGAATGAATCCCTCCAGCTGAATGAAACCATGATTTGTTGGTCAAATCATTAAAAAAAAAATGTGATTCATTTCTAAGCGGTTGATAATAATAAAACATAGCCACAGGTTTCTATGAACAGAATTCCCCTGAAGCTTTCAGTCTGACTGTACACGAGTGAAGGAATCAATACAAAACAACAGTTTGAAGACCCATGTTACTACCATTTTTTACTAGTTTTGCTACTTTCACTCTTCTGATCTGATTAAAAGATAGGATGTGAATTTGTACCAACAGTCTCTCTGTGGAATCACATTTGATTATAGTTACATTGTAAATATCATAAGGAATATACAGTTTTTACCAAAAGCAACAAAATGCTGCAAGACGCAATATGGAAATTGAAAATGTACGACAATATAATGTAAAAGCTATTGTTGTCTTTAGAATCCACGCTCATTAAAAGGGGCATTCGTTCCAGAGCCGAAGCTCTTCTGAAAGCAAGACTCGGAGAAACAAACAGAAAACGAAGCGGGGCTCGAGTCACCAGAACTGGAAGACCAAATATAAAGGCTGACGCTGGCGGTGTTTGCTGCTCTTGGCTGGACGGCCTCTGTTTGCCGAGTGTCAGGGGGCAGAAAGAGGCAGAAGTCGAATGGAATTCATGGAAACACCAAAAGAAGCGAGATTAAATTTCCTGTGAAATGCCATTGAGTGAGGCGGAGCGCGCACGCAGCAGGGGATGGACGGCGGAGGTACAGACAGGAGCAGGCGGGGAGGGGGGGCGGGGGGTGATGAGAAGGGTGAGTGGGCGGGTGAAGAGCTCAAAATAAAAGGAAAGGAAAACAACCAGGAAATGAAGAGAGTTCAGAAAAGGGTTGATTTGCAAAGCAGGACGGGCAAAGTGAAGACGAGGCAAGAAAAACCCTCCTGGACACACTGAAGATACACACAGCTGGCAAGAGGAGGAAGAATTAATGCATAATGGAAAAGAAAAAAACACAATGTATTCGCTTTTTATAAATCTTCTCAATACGTGATGTGTGGCACATTCATATTGTTATGTCATTGAGCTCCCAAACGGAGCAGGATGCTGACATGTTGACTCAACCAGGCCAACATTACTTACTCTGCTTGTTTGTTTTAATGAATAAAACTGATGGACAAAATAGAAGAAAAAAAAATGCTAATCAGGTGGTCAGAGGATTAGCAGAGCAAGTCACAAACTATTCATGCTTTTTTTTATTCTAAAATGTGAACTAAGTGTTGTCTATATGGCCATATGAGTAGCTAAACAGCATTTAATGTTAGTTTATTTGTTTGTTTTAAGGAGGGATGTCAACACTGCTCCCGCCCCAGCGCAGTGCACCGCACAAGGCGGCGCCGCAGCAGTCGGTCAGTCATTGGCTGAGGTGAATCAGTTAATAGAGCGGTGATGGTCAGGCCATACAGTCAGACTCAGTCTAGTCTCAGTCAGGATGAGGAGGCTGCAAATCATCAATTCTTTTGATTCTGTTTGAAATGGGCAGCAGGCCATTCTTGTTGAGGGATCGCCTTCCGCTGCACACATCAAAAGAATTTTGTTTTTTTTGTTTTGGCTAAAACTAAAAAAAAACCTAGTGTTCGTACAGCCCTCGCAAATAAAATGAGTTCACTAATAGGAGCAAGAGAAGAAGAAAGAAAGACACCAGGGACCGAGAGAGAACACTGAGTTCCTCCCAGTGGCCTCTGCATTGCCTTGGTCGGGCTTGTTAGTGACATCCTCCCTCTACGTGACAATCACAGTCCCCCATCGCAGAATAGCCGCACAAACCAAAGCACGAACAATAACACAGTCAATGTGCATCCTCGTCAAAATGCAGTCATCTCATCATTGCCCTACACATGAAGTGATTGAGGTTTCCGAAGCTGCACTCTGATCTTCTCTTCACTCAACCATCAGGAGATAATCAACATTTTCCCATCTCACAGATTGATTTCATTCTATCATTTTACTGATTTGTCTTAAAGTTGCCTGTTCTACCCATTGTAACTTAACAAGCCAAGCTAGTTTTGGACTCTCACTGTTACTGGTCAGGCAGACCCAAGGAAGGAAGCCAAACATAATCAGAATATATCAAGTTTACAAAGAAGACCAAGCGACAGAAGAAAGCTTTGTCTTTGTCTTCTCCAGACTGCTAAACCTTTCACGTGCCTCCAGTATTACTTCAAAACGTGTGACGGACTCTTGCGTGGCGAGATGAAGGAGGAACACCAACGCACACAGATCCATTTGTTATGAATGGAGAAATAATACTTTCTAGCTGTCAAAAGCACAAAAACTGCAGGTGCACCAACAACACCCTCCTCCCCAGCTGCTTCCTCATCATCTTCTTCTTTTTCTTCTGAAGAGAAACATTGGAGAGAGCAGCCGGGCCGGACTGAGGCCTGTTGGGAAAGATTCTCCCTCTCTGTTGCCCCTTTTCTATTCCTCACTCTGCGGGCTAAAGGGACATCTGGAGCGTATTAAGGCACCGAGGACATAGGATCTCCCCGGAGCGAATGGCTGGTTGGGTGGCCCACTGCAGAGGCCCTTTCAGCAGCAGGGCCCTGGCCCACCTGATTGATGGAGGGAGCCCCACACAAACACTTAACACTCACACACGCCGACATATACGGTGGTGAGCACTGAAAGGTTGGATTAGTGCGGACACATGTACTCCGGCCTTTCACTGCGCATAGTTTGGCCCATCAATCATGCACCGGGTACTTGATATACTTAATGCGCTGTGCGTTCTTGCGAGGATGTAGCGCGGATTGGCCGGGGGAAAAAAGTCAATAAATAGAAAAGTCCAGGGTTTTTATTCGGGGCGACGGCGAACGCGTGGAGGCTCTGGCGTGAAGCCGTGGGCTTGAAACGCTTCCCAACCGTCCCCTCAACATTTAAACAAAGTAAAGATTCCAATCGCAGCCCGTCCCGTTTGGCGGAATTGTACTTAACATTGAAATCCCGGAGTCAACGCTTCCCTTGAGATTTTCCGCGGCGGCGGGAACGCACACAAACTCGCTCAAAGGAGGAAAGTTCAAAGAACCTCCTCGATTCCGGCAAATTGCTTCGCCTGATTTGCCATTTCAAATAAATTGCAGTGTTGGCCAAAATTTGCAATTCACAGAAAGTCGTCCCCTCAGCCACGCAGGAAAAGTTAATCCATATTTCACGTCTGAATATAAGATGGAAGCGGAAGAAGAAGGGAAAAAAAGGAAGGAAGGAGGGGGAAGATAGGTGACTACTTGCCAGGAGATGAGGGCTGGGAGAGGAAGGGGCGGCGGGAGAAGCAGTGGGAGAGCGGAGAGGAGGCGAGAGAATGGGAAGAAACAGGCGCCATTTAGAGTAAATGGCATCCAAAAACCCTCTCCAATTATCTTTGCCTGCCATGCCAGTGAGACTGACTTAATTAAAATGACTTGAGAGGGAGGGGAGAGAGAGGAAGGAAGTGCCAGTGATTGAGGGGGCAGGCAGGCGACGTATCTCCAGCGGAACACAAAGCTCAGGCATCGCGCAGGCTGTCGACCACTCTCCCTTTTCAATTCCAGACTTCAAAAGAGAATAAAGAAGTAATAATAAAAAAAAAAAAGGGGGGCGGGGGGGGGGCTCTCGCCATCCGCAGCCACATAATTGTGCTATTTAAATCCGACATTTTTATCATTGTTAGAATATTCTTGGAGGGAGATTTATAGGGCGGGAAAAAAAATCGGGCAATAAGACATCCTTTATTGTTGTTGTTGTCGTCTGACTGCCCCCCCCACCCCCCCTAATCCTTTTTCCTTTTCCTGAGAAAAACCTTTGACAGTGACCTTTTCGCATAAGGGTCCGTTTCTATGGAAACAACACCCAGCCCCTCTGTGTTTGGTGTTTTCCTGTCATCGAGCGGCCAAATCTGCTCCACTTGTGACTAAGAGGAGCAATGCATCACATCTGAAGGTTTGTCTGTGTGCCTTTTTAATATCAGGTTCCACTCGTGTTCGTCTCCAGGCTGAACGCGAGAGGCGGAGAGTGGCTGCTGCAAGGATATGAAATGATGGAGACTATGTCAACCTTTTTTATGTTTGTTTGTTTGTTTGTTTGTTTTATTGATATCATTAATCCACTAAAAACATCAAATTGACTCTCACTTATAAAAATGTTATTACATTTCAAGACAAAAATAATTTGGCTTTCTGCAGATCTAGCATGTTGTGCACCTTGTTTGTCGACAGGACCGGCTGCTCCTTTGAAACCACTGGCTCCTCCCCCTCAAAGCGCAGCGTCAATAAACAATAAGGAGCAGCAGACAGGCGAGGCTCGATGCTAATGACAACATAAGCTGCTAAGCTAGTCGCCTGAACTGTACAAAACGATAAAACAAATCAGGAAAACAAACTAAGAGGGACATTCTCTCACTGACAATGCATGCAGTGTACTTGGTTAATACTAAATGGTGATGGCCATGTTATTACTATGCTTGAGGAAGTTCCAGAGGCTGCTGAGGAAGTGCAGCTCGCTGAGAGTACAGCACATGCAACACAAAACTGTGACACCTAATGTCAAAAGTTTTTCATACAGCAACTTTAGCTCGTATTTCTTGAAAAAGATTTATTGTTTTCTTTATGTTGTTGAGTATTTTGAACTTAATTTTGGAATGATGAAATTCTGACTTTATAATACTTCAAACTCCAAAAGTAAAACCATACAGACATACTTTTGCATAGAGGCCATGAAGAAAAGATGCTTCTTCTTTGTGCTCTGAAAATTTCGGGTTGCTGTTCATTTTATGGATGAGGTTGGATTCAAAAAGAATTGCTGCAGCGACTACATTTGAAGAGCAGGACGGAATACGCATCAACCTGCGCACGATTGACAGAAGCTAAAAATCTTTTCTAGTCTAAATTTGCCAAATCGCTTTCACGTTGCAACTTTCATCCTTGGAGTATTTAATACTAGTTGCTCTCGTTGCCTCTTGGGCTGAAGTTCTGAGCTGAGATATGCAGCCGTTACTTTCCTTGAAAGCTCAGCCAGAACTTGACACACATTTATAAAAGTAATTTTTCCATCCCCTGGTGAACAACAATGACACACTTGCTACTTTTATCCATGCGAAAACCAATGACTTTACAATGCTTGATAATAACACAAGTCTGTTTTGTAAAGAGGAGGACAGGAGCTTAGAAACAAGCATCACTGCATTAAGTTTCAGGAAGAGTTAATTGATGTTTAAATCAGGGGCACAGACGTACTTCTGAAAGAGAGCACAGGGGCGCTTCACATCAAGAATGTGTCACTCTGCAAATAGACTTGGAAGCCATTGTTCTTTCTAAACAAAAACCCATGGGCTTAATTTGAAATGTACTTTGCATCAAGCTGCGCTGTCTTCAAAACACATCCCCACTCCAAAACACAAAGGCACACTCCTTCCGACACCTCAGAAGGCCAACACACAGCGAAACACTCCTCGCGTTGCAACTGCAGCCTGTTTGCGCGCCTCCACGGCGTGCATATTATTTTAAGAGACTGCATGGTATAGTCGTCTCTAAAGGCAGCTCAAAACAAATGCGCTTTGCACAGAAGGTTGGTGGGCGATTTCGTTTGAAGTTGAGGCGCGATGATGCACCGCGCGCGACGACTGCCAGAACTCGGCAACCGCTGCATCGACGCGTTTCGGCTTGAAGGTAAAACGACTCAAACTTTGCTGTGTTTGTGCGAAAGTGACTTTTGTTTCAAAAAAACAAAACAAAAAAACAAAACCCTACTATTCACAAACCAAACAGGGGATATCTGGTAGGCTTGGTGGTCTGAAGTTGGACGGACAGAAACAGGGGAGGGGAAAGTGAGCATGACAACTGCTATTTTGCTGGGGCCAAAGCCAAGTATCTTCACGTATCAACTTTCCCTCTCCTATTCATCCAACACCCCCTCCCCCCCACCCCCCGCCCAACTCCAGAACCCTCCTCTGCCCCCCCCCCAACCCCGAATCTTCGCTCTCGATCCTGCCGCTGCTTTTTCCCCAACTCGCGCTCGCTTTCTCCTACCCTCCCCCCCCCGCCCCGCGACGGGGGGACCTTCACATTCCCTCGCGTTGCGTCTGTAGAGTAGACGAATATCAATATCGTCTTGTTTTAGCCGTGTGTGGTGCCTTGTTTGCCGTGTGGAAGTGTCTCGCTGGCCGGGGCCATAACCCGTAAGATCTCCAGGAAACGGTCCATGCCAACAGTCTCTGAAGTGAAAGTGATACAGATAAAGTGAGAATTGACTCCATACCCTTAAACCCCCAGCATTCTGCTTCTCACTGGCCGGCTTGTTGGTTCACAGACACACAGACGTACTGTACACACAGACACGCATTAACACACACACACAAACGGTGCAGTCTAGTTGCCAGGGAGACCGCCATACCAGGGCTCTGACCCAGGAGGTTTGGGACTGTTTTTCAACCGTGCACCCTCCCCCCAAGAAAGCAGGGGAGATGGCAGCTGTAGGACAGCTGTTCCTACCAGGCTCAAAGCCTTAAAACCGCAGCCATCATCCCACCATCAGCGCTGCCTGGACAGCGTTGCAGGGACAAAAACACCCTGCAGCCCAAATGATTAGACAACATCTGCCTCACTCGGAGGATTCTTTACTAAAGTCTGTGGGAAAGAACAGGAGACAAATGCTGCACCACAAAGCAGCAAAGAGCCAAATGTGCCCCCCACACCCCCACCCCCACATCCTCCCCCAACCCAGTTTATTTCAATATGATTTAAGCCCCCTGCTGGTGCTACTCTCATTTACACTGCAACATCAAATTTAGTTGTTTTGCACGGTGGATTTTGCCTCTTAATGCCAGCAATACTTAACGTGGCTGAATCATAAATCTGTAAGGGTGCCGCGCTGATGTCGAAAACATGTAGCGGTTAAAGGTCCATTGTGTGACATTTACACAAGGTAATTACAGCCCAAATGCAATAAACACAATGTTTTAATCAATTTTAAAACCGGTTCCTAAAAAGTGATGGTTGTGTTTTCATGAGATTGTGGTAAACATTTATATGCACAATGATGTTTTAAGGGTTAAAAAGGGATCATAAACTACTGCTAAGTGACTTTGTGGGGTCTTGTCTGTGAGTGTTGTTGAATTTAATAGCTTAAGGAAACATGGAAATTGTAATGCATTGCCCACCGTGTTCTAACCGAGAGAAAGACAAGCAATAGGGAATGGTTTTGAATGGATTTAGTGTATTTTAGATGTGTTTAGCATTAAGAATGTCTATATGGTGTTATTAGCAATATAGTTAGCATTTATCCTCATTGGACTAGATGATATTTCCATCAGGTGGGATTTCCTCTGGTAAACTGCCACCACAGATACAGCCAACAGTCAACCTGGCCAAAATGCTGCTGTGTCCAGACAGAATCAGTAAATCTTCCCAGTTGTTTGAAATACATATCCAAGTTATGCAATCATGGGAAATACTGAAATTCATTTTCAAAGAATGAAATAATCTAGAATAAATAAATAATTTCCTGTTTTTACTATGAATTTTTCACATCTCAAATGAAACCAGGTCCTCTGTCCTGTCATATATGACCTGTGACAGTCGGGTAAGAATGTCATGCCACGGCTGTGGTGGTAGAAGAGGTGCTTTACAGTACCTATTAGCCCACTGACTCCTTAATGCGTTCGACTTACAGGTGAATATGCCGGTTTATTCAGCGTGTAATAGAATTTGGCAGGCGGCTCCTCGCAAGAGCCAAAGGGACCAGTGAGCTGAAACTGACAGAGGAGAAACCATGTCAGCGTTTAAGATGGTGCAGCAAATGAAAAGTACCGGCCAACCGATCTCGCCACTGCAGAGTGCACAACGTGACAGTAGATTTGGACAAGGAAGAGAGCAGGCTGGCCACCTCTCAGTGCGTTTCAGCAGCAGACAGATCAACGAAGCTCTAATGCTGCTGCTGCTGCTGCTGCTGCTGCTGCTGCTGCTGCTGCTGGATGGTTGAGCAGTCAGCATGTGGGACCTGGATTTCTCCTGGTCTAACAAGACCAAGAATTTTGGGATCAATGAAAGTGCCCCAAAAGGGGTAGTGCATGAAATCAGTTGATTTTGCAGTTTGATTGTGCACATTGCTTCAAGATGCCTTTGGATGTTTTGTAGCACTTTAAGAATAAATTGATTGACTGATTGATTAGAAGTGGATGATTGATCACTAAAAGACAAAAGAATGGCGATGGATCCAAATAGATAAAAGCTGGTTTCCACTTCCCGCTGGCTTTAACAAGAGATTCCAACATCACTGCGCACCGCTGTGTGTGGCATGTTGTTATCATCATGCCTAACCTTTTGTCTATTTATTTAAAGGGGACTTGTCTTCTTTCCAGATGGGTATGCAAAGTAATTCCTGCAGTTTTCTGACATATTCCTTCTTGGCCGTTGATTTAAAAGTCTGAAATGATTTTGGATCTAAGAAGTTGAAAGTCCACTTGCCTTTCAGTGTTGTTGGTTGGTCTGAATTTGGAGAGCACTGCTGTACCGCCTCAGTCTTATTTTAAAAGGAACGTATCCTCATTTTTCCAGTTGGCACTCTTATCTCTCTCCCCGTCTCTGTGTCTCTCTAAATTAGGTGTGAAAAATGTGGGAGGATTGAGATTTGACTGTCCACACACTTTTGAAAAATGCAATTTATACGTAGTCACTGCTGTTACTTTGCCTGGAAAAGAGGGGAAAAAAACAGCCCTGATCTTCCAAGAGCACGGGGTGTTTAAAAATAGCTGCTTTTCACATCCAACCGGACAGAGAGCCAGAGCATACTGATTATCAGTGAGTTCATTTTCCACTGTAAGCCACTGCCTATCACTATGTCTGTATAATTAGAATGTTCTAGAGGGCGACTAACCTGTTCTTTTTCTTGCCAGGAAAAGGCACAGGCTAAGTTCGAAAAGTGGTGATTTGGCGCACCCCCTCCATCTGTTTTGTTTTCCTTCCATCTCCCTCTTTTTGATGAGCTGGGTCTTCAGTCCCCCTTATAAAATCCCATTAGCTCTTAATGAAGTCGGGCTCCTAGCCTCTCGGCCTCACCTCATTTAGCACGATTGTCTGGCGGCCATTAGCATGGAGGCAATTACAGCCGCACGACAAGAGTAATTGGAAATGCCGACAGGGACCCTGAGAAATGGTAATAAATAAATAAAATAAAAAAATATTCAAACTAATAAGCTCCCATTCAGATGGCGGGGAGGGAGCCGCATGTGTCTAAGTTAAATCAACATAATTACAATTAGGGTTGGTAGGGTAGGGTAAAGAGCCGGGTGAGAGAGAAATGGATATGGATGAATCGGAGGGATGGTGTTTAAGCAAAGAGGTTGCAAGTACGATGGGGGGAAATGTGGGATCACACAGCGAGGCTAATAACGTGGAGCTAAGCGTGACCCTGACTTCATGTAACAGAGAGGTCACGGGGAGTATGTGGACACGCGCGTGCCTTCAAAACTATTTTGATGAGCACTTTCTACGATGGTTTATGTGCTGGTGCTCACTTTCACGAGGCATTAAAATGCATTTGCGATGCTTTAAAATATGTTCTAAATGTTTCAAAATCACAGACAGCCACAGCCACCCTGAATCTGGATAGATTGGTATGTCACAGCTTGTCATTTGTCTGCGCACGTGCTCCATACGGTTTTGTTTTGCTCGGTTTGTTCTGCGATGTCTTTCCTCCGTGTGCCAGTGAAAACAAATGCTCCTTTAGAGACAATAAAGTAAAGTAAAATCTCAGTCCATATGACTTACTCAAAAAAATCATTCAGTAATATATAAGTTTCATGGTCCTCCATGGTAATGCATTAATCCACTACAGAATTTTAGCATTCATTATTTATCTATCCTATCCATGGATCCTACCTTTCAATGTGTTTAAGCAGTTCCTAATATTTTAACTGGTATTAGTAACATTATTTACAATCCAAGACCTCAGAATACTCCATAAAGCACTGTTGTTATCTTGTCATGCATGTGACAATATGAATGATGAGCACATTATACTCACCACATATGATCATTTTTATGTGATTCTGAACATTTATAGCATGATTTATAAAGTATTGTGAATGAATTATAACGCGTAATGAATGTGCTCAGAATTCATTGTACAGAAGACCCTTATGAAAGCCTCATTAATTCTAAAAACAAAAAAGAAATTCCATTCGCTCAAAATTCCTAAAATCCACAGCCCAACTTCTTAAAACATCTTTGCTGTATATGGTGAAATCCTGAGTCCTGTATCCTGCAGCTCCATATGACAACCACTCAAACAAATATCAGCGCAGGATGTATTAAAATGCTGCAAATAATATATGCTTTTTAAAAGTCATTTTAACAACAACTCTTTCCTTTATGGCATGACATGGTTTTTTCTTTCTACATACGGATCTTGGTTTCTCAGCATTATTGAATTGTGAAAGAAATACAAAACACGCAAGCATGGAAGGACTCTAATCATGACTGAGACAAACCTGCATATGTTTCTGTCCATGTTGTTTTTTTGTTGTTGTTTTTTATCTGAACGAGACCTGAGGCGCTCGCAAGCAACGATCTGCACCCAAGTGTTTTTCTTGCGAGACGGAGCCGTGCCCTGAATCTCTGCGGCAGCTTTAAATGTTTTGTGAAGGTAGGGCTTTGTTTTTTGCGCTAGCAGGATGCTAGCTTCAAAGATTTTCAAACAAATGATTCTGGACTTTCCGATGATCTGTTCTAATCAAAGGCAGATGTCGAGTTGTGAATCATCTATGATTTAGGTCACGTCTGGGACGCTCCGCCCTAGCTGTGTCAGTTCTTCCACTTAAGACCAACTCAGTCATTTCCCACCTTTCCCAATCCTTGTTTCCAGTTCATTGTCTTTCATTTGTATAGTTTATTGTTCTTTTTTTTTTATTTGCAGTGAACATTCTATTGACTGTCTTGTCTTTTATTTTCAGTTAATCCCTTGGGGCTGCACATGTGCATGAAAGGTGGTGCGTAAAAATTTCCAGGCTAATCCAGCTCGACTTGAGCTCGCACAAAGGAAATGTGTACAAGACGATTTGAAATGTTCAACAATGACCATTGTGTCGCTGATTTTGTTTTCCCTGACATCTTCTTAGACGGAATTTAGAAGAATTTATCTCTCAAGTCATTCAAAAATGGCTGATTCAGGTTCAGTGTTTCAATGTCCTCCATTCTGGAGTTGCAGCTATGGTAGATGTAATTTAAAGCTCTAGAAATACTTGTGATAAGAACCCTAAATTCACTATAAAGACATGCACCAAGAGGGGCCCTTTATGATGTCATGAGAAACAATGTTACTAGGCTATAGTGTTTATACATCTAGAAAGAAAAAAAAAGCCATCGCTTGTTCAAATGGGAAACTTGCCACTCTTGGCTGAGGCACTGTGAGTCTAAGAGGCTATCCAGCCACATCAGCAGACCAGAGGCTCAGTGCCAGATTGCCATGGCGCTTCTCTTGTAGCCCCTCCACCCCAACCCCCTCCGATACACTTGAGCCCACCTCCTCAATCCCTCCAAACCGCAGCCATTCTTGCCCCCCCTCTCTGCCTCCTAAGCTGAATGACAGGTGGGAGAAACTCGATCAGCGCAGACCTTCATCAAGGAAGCCCTCCCCTCTGAAATGGGCGCGCTGCCCACCCTTTACCAGCGGGCCACAGCGCAGGGCCTCCTGGGGCCACGTATGTGTGAATTCAGATGAGGAAGGGGGTGCGAGCTCTTGGTTACAATGGCCTCAGAGACACGAGAGAGGGAAAAGAGGGCAAGGGGATGGGGGAGGGGAGAGGGTGTAATGGACTTTCTGGCGGAAGATCCAACTGGAGGAGCTGGCATTGGGTGTCCAGGGCTCAAACGGGAAACAGGAGATTGGCTCCTACAATAGTGGCTCCCCAAGGACTGTCCACAATAGCGATGCAAGTGACTGCTGTCAACAATGACCTCCGAGTCCTAACTGTGTAAACTCAAGTGGACTCCGCCCCATCGGCACTTCCCTTTTACTGTTGCCACTGAGCTCCTGCGAGCATCATTATTATTAGTTGTAGACACACACATAGCTGAGGCATGTGTCAGGCTGGTGCGGCCGCTGTGTCGCTTCCATTGGATTTTGGGCTCCAAGCAAAATAAATGACAATATCAAAGTACAAAAGTGACATTGTACAAAAAGGCTTTTTTTTTTTTTTTTTTTTTTTAATTACAGATATACTGAAGGGAAAAAAAAGAATCCCTATCCATTGTTTTTTTTTTTTATTTTGAACAGAACTAAATGCAGGTCAGTTTATCTTGGCTGCATCCATCTGCAGCAACTGGTGCATGAAGCCGGTGGCAGCCACAAAGCTGGGACCAGGTCATTTTTGGCTGCCTCCAGCCTGAGGTCACGCAGCAGTGGCCAGTCACACCAAGATGCCATCTTTCAGCCATCTACCACAGACAACTGTCTCACACACAGCAGAAAGCCACTGCTTTATTGGCGATATCAATAAAAATGGTGGACTACCGCCATTACTACAGGTAAACTGAGGTGCCTGAGCACTAAGCCCTGAATGCATAGTGGCGTTAAGTTGGTACGCCAGAAAATCAGCTCATATCGGCCATTGCCGGGGTGGCATTACTTTTCACTACATTATTATTACAAGTAAAGACATTAATGTTTGTGGATGAAATATTGTTATCTAAACAGGGGCTGAGGCTGTTGGCAGCTAAGCGCTACTTCCTGTGCAATTTTGTGCTGTGTGATGCACATCGAAGGTTCTTGTGACAAAAAGGACTCATGTGGAATCATGACACGTTACGTGGCAGAAAGGAAGGTAGTTGGGGAGGTATTTTATACACACTATTGTCTCTGTGCTTATTCAGGAACGAGGCAGGCTTTAACATTTGTTCCCTACATCTTTAATTTACGCAAGAGACTGAAAGACTGACTAAAAACAAACGACTCACTAGAAATTTAACTCAAGATAAACTTTTTTGTGCAGATAAGAATTATTTTTATGCCTACAAGGCAATACCTGCGTTTGCCATTTTATAAACTGAAAGAGGGTGGGTGTTCTTGCAGCTGCACAACTGCAGAGCATCACTGGCTCTTGGTTCACCACATTTGGTCTGAATACAACTTCAGCCATACAAAAGGTCGAGTTATTCATATATATCATCATAACTAAGAGTGAGAGAAAATAACCACTTCAGCACCTCATCTTTATGATGCAAAGACATTCCAAAGTACTTGACAACTACCTTGTGGCCCTATACACCAAATCAGATTTGAAAAGCTATTGGCCATCACAAGTGCAGCAGTGCATCATGGCACGAAATTGGAAATCCGCAGAGTAAGACAGGGCTGATCTCCTGCAAGCCACCATCCTGTTCTTCATGACAAAGTTTATTTGTCTAAAATAGCTCTACAAGCAATCACTCCACGGGACGGAGCGATTCCAAGTGCATAGGGTGCAGTGGGTGTGTGTGTGTGAGTGTGTGTGTGTGTGTGTGTCGGAGGGTGTCTCCAACCAAGAGGAGATTTAATTAGTGAAATCTCATTAAAGCTAACAAAATTAAGTGTAAAACAATCCTTGGTAGAGAATCGTGCGCGATGTTTTTGGGAAGGGAGGTACAAGAAGGGAATGCTGAAAGGCTGAGAGGACATGGAAACAGTGTCTGACTGATTAGTTTGGGGAAAGAAATGTGGCTCTGACAACCAGAAGCTTTCTGTTCCAAACCTTAATGCTTCAGAGTCTCTTCGCATCTCGCTATAAGCAGTGGCCTGGCTGCTCAACCCGTTACCAACCTTTAGCTTATCTGCTCAGTTGTTCCCTAAATACGTCAATCTGACAGTCTTGGTGAACAATTAATTTAACATTATCAACTCATCATGTTGTCATCGGGACAAGTTTGTTAGAAGCAGCCCGAGTCAATTCGAGCATACATCAATTTCAACAGTGTGCTCTAAAACTACAATAACAGTCCCGTAGGGAAACAGATGTGCTTTAAATATTTGATTTTCTTCAGCAAGGAGAGATTCAGCAGGTCGACAAAAAATGCAAGACATCACAGAGAGGGTTGCTTATAAAGTCGGCAAGTGAAAACTTACAGTAGCTTGCCCTCAGCGGTGCAGCGGCTCTCAGTGTTGCTCTCTGCTCCCTGGGCCACTGTCCAACCCTCCACACAGAGCCTGTTGGTGGATTACAAGCACATCAATTCATGCTGCTTTGCAAGTCAATACGAAGTGGATGTAATAAAATTGCCATGATATTCAACGAATCATAAAAAAAAAACGTGAAAAGAAGTTGAAAGCCAAACTCTTTTTTTTCCAACTGGAAGGATGGTGCTCCTTATCTCCACTTGCCTCAACAGCTTTGGTTCACTAGTGCGGCGATAGCCTCCGTGAGATCAATATCAGAGCTTCTATACTGGCAATAAATCAGTTTGCTCCACACGGCACGGGTGATACATGTAATTGATAAAGATGTGCTATGCTATATGTGCCCAACTATCAGTGAGTCCCGTGAAATGAACAAAACCAACAATGTGTGACCAAGTCTGTCAGATCTTCAGTATTTACTGTATGTCTTGGAGCTGCAGTACAAGTCATAAAGAAAATAGCACAACTGTTTTCAGGGATGCGCTTATGTCTGTAGTATTTACCAGCCATGGCACGCGTGTGGGATTGATCAAAATGAACCACATAATTTGCCATTCATAGCAGGAATGAATAAAGTTTGAATAAACACCAAATGAACACAACTAGACGAGCATATTATTCCTTTACCAATGGTATACCTGGATACCTGGAAGTTCAAGACAACTTAAATATAATACATTTCCAAAAGAGGAGTTGCCAACGTAATACTTGGTTGTTTTTTTCAGCAGATAAGTTTGTATAACACAATTAGTGCTATCCAATAATAAATACACGTATTATATGACATCCTGCCACAGCTTTCACTGACATGGCTGTAAACGGGGAGGTCAGAGCACCGCTGTGATTCAAATTCCTTAGGGTAAGTGACTGGTTGGCCATACCGTAAGCCACATGGAGCATGCAGCGCCACACAGAGAGTTATGGCGCACATGCAAAAGATTTAAGTTCAATCAGGCATTCAGGGCTGGACACCTGATCTTTCGCTTAAAGCTGCCCCAGAACAGTGGGAGTGCAGTCGCCCGCCTTCAGCAATCTGCTAACACAGAGCCTCTGAAGGGATGGTATTTATCCAGTCCTGCAAAGCTCAGCTGGGACTACCGTGTGTGTGTGTGTCTGTGTGTGGTAAGTAGGTACTAGCGGAGGCCCAGAGTCAGTGCGGTGATGTGGGGATTTCAACTAGAAGAGCCCCGACATTTACACGTTCTAGTCTTTTTTTCCCCCTTTTAAACTTTGTTAAACAACTTGATGTTCAAATACTCCTGACAGCCAGACGGCAGTGTAGTAATCAATCCTCAGCTTTTTTGTAACTTATTTTTTTTCTTAACCTTTACAAGAGCATGTAGCCCACACATGTCACAAATTTATGGACTGTATAACAGGAGAAGAGAGTGAATGATTTGTGAGCTCCCCTGAAGCCATTTCAATCCACTCCTGGTGGCTGATTACACAAGTCCCTCGAAAAAATATCAGCAGCTAAACTGTCTAATCATCTTTCCCTCCAAGAACAGTTCCTGTCATTTTGATTAATCCAAATCATAGTGTTGTATTTTTTATTTATTTTCTCTGATCAGTACAACTTTGATTAGTTGTTTCATGCTCGGCAGAAGTGAAGTCCCATGATTGGCACCAGAGTTCGGTTCCGTTTGTGAATAAATGATGTGGCTATGTTGGACGGAACATGATATCACAGCACCTCTGTCCAATCATGACTTCACAGTGAGTTCACCAGTGCATTACTTCAGCACTCATATCTGGGATATCTTGATGATAGGAGAGGAGGCAGAGATACACGGAAGTGTTTTTATTTTGGTTGATGGTGTGAACATGAGAACATCGGCCTATTAAAATACATCAGCCAAACGCACCCAGCCAAAAATGATCACAATACAAGGGAGTACACACTCAATGCACATTGTGAAGTGGGGGCTGTTAAGGCTGTTATTGGTAATGGGCGCTTTGGCCTTTGGTCTAAAGTAATGAAGTTAAAGACACGATGACACAAAGTTTTAAAGTTATTTGTGATTATTAAGTTGTTAAATTGATTAACTTAAAATAAAAAAATATATAATGCACCCAAAAGTAAAGAATAGATAGAATTCAGTTTTTATGCAATATCTAATAATTACTAAGCAATAATATTTTCCAGAAATATTCTTTAATAATTCTCTAATTTGTAAATGATTAAAGTGACAATAAGTGATTTGTTTTTCACCACTAGAGAGCGCAGCTGAGCACTGCATGTAAACCAAAACAAAGAGGCTTCAGGCCATCATGTCCCCGTGCTCCTCTCATTGTCATCACTCCGCCCCCTCTCTTCTCACGTATGCAAAGCAACAAACACCTCATGTGCAAGCCAAAAAAAATGTTGAGTGCCGATGTGAGCGCATTATTGTGAACGAGCTGGACATGCTAACGCTCACTGGAATTATTGTGAACGATTTCATTAGGTCTAACTCCATCGGGTCGCCTTTGGCACAATGTTCTGCTCGGCTTTCCGCCATTTCGTCCAAAAATTCTTCTCGCTATTTATAAGGGTGGTGGGGCAACAGTTCCAGTGGGCGGGAGGAGGCGGAGATTCACCGGCTCCGGACCGGCTTTGAAAACAAGAGGATGGAAAATGCTGGGAACCGACAGACAGAGAGAGCGTGTCATGTGACTCGCTCTCCCCCAGATGAAATAACACCACCAGAGTTTCACATAGCAATTTTATTTCCTTTAATCTGAAAATGATGAAAATCACTTATTGCCCCTTTGAGTTGAAAAGTATCATTCGGAAAACATAATGGGAAATTGTCTCATTTCAGTTCATGATTTAAAAAGTGTTGTGTCACAGCTCATGTATTTGGATGTGTATTAAATTGACTCTTGAAGGGATTATGCATGTCCCCATTAGTGCACTCTTGTGTCCAACATTTATCCCTGAAAACAGAACCAAGAGAATCCTTGCAAATGTTTCAGTGCACTAACATGAATACAAATACATGGCGTGTTGTTCACCTCTGCTTCACAGCCAACTCAAGAGTTTCCTCATAAGAGCAACTTTTATCTATGTTTATTTCCTCTCATCACATCTCAACAAATTATTATTGTAAAGGGGGAATCCAGCATTTATTAACTAAGCCTGATTTCACTGTCACTGGTCTTTTTGCAGCATTGAAAGATTTAAAGCTGGAAACTCTGCAAGCAACAGGGGATGTTTATGATAGCAGGGATGAAACTCAGGGGCAGTGTTGGATGGGTGTGCTTAGCTTTTCCTGCCAAACAACCCTCCTCAGACTGGAGGAGATTTGGCTGAGAGCATTTCTAAGGTTTCTTTCAGCCACAAAGAAAACATTTTAGTCTCAAAGTAATCCTCCCCAAAGCCCACCGAGGGCCCTTCCTCCCTGCAGGTCATCCCTGCGGCCCCATTCTGGGCTCCTCTACGAGCACCTCAGTACCAAAGCCCAACACATACACGCACATTTTTCCCTGTATGCATGACCCCTCTGGGACACAGATGACCTTCCTGTTGACGTCAAAGTAAATCAGAGTGGGAGCTGCTGTAGCGGAGGGCTCCACCCAGGGGGCTGGAGGTCTAATCACCGTGTTCCTCACAAAAGCCACAGAGGAAACATTAGCATTCCCGAGTCTGCATACTAACGGTCGTGCCGCAGCCTCTCCTCCACACAAGTGCACAGGTACAAAGACAATCAACGATCATTTTGCTGAATAGTTGAATGATTTTTCTTTGTATATTTTCCTCACTTAAGTATAAACAATTTCTGTACAGTTACGTACATTTGGACAGAAGTATTGTGACGGCAAAAAATGTAAGACTGTTGAATGTTAGAACGTGTCCTTTTGTCTACAAACGCAAAACGTTAATTGGTAGATCCAAAGATAATAAATGACTCAAACCCAAAAAGAAATACCTGATATGATTAAGAAGTCTGGTGCTCAATTATGACAATAAATAAGAGTTTTACTCCGAGATATTTAGGACTATTTGATGACACTACTGAAATGAGAATGGAACGATTTTAATATCTTAATGAACAAATCCTCTTAAGACTACCTGTTAAAAGTTGTGGTACATACATAAACACAGTACATACAGTACATTTCCTGAAGAGTACTAAAGTATAGTCAAGGTACTACAGACAACTTTTAATTCCTAACCTCTTCTGACACTATACTTTTAAAATGTATTTCTACCTCAATCTGGGCTCCCCTTAACAGTCTTTTTATTTTGCCTCGGAGTCACCAAAAGGCAAATGTAATATTAAACTGATAATCCACTGAAATGTGCAGTCAATCCTACACCTGGAAGATGAGACCTTGCTCTTGGCTTATGGCATTATTATGGCTAAAGATATTGAACTCTGAGAGAGCGGGTGCTACTCCCGGCAAGTGCATCAGTGCTCCTCCTGAAATGAGTCTTTCATTGTTGCGCTGTGTACAACATTTGCTCATATCAATAATGGGATATGCTCCAGTGCATCGGGCGAACCCGAGGAGAGAACCCAGCTTCGTTGGACTCATTTGGTTTCGCTAGCCGCGTCTGTGGCAAGCGCACAAAATTAAATATTCACAACTTCCTGCCGAAACTTCTCTCGCTCTAATCATGTGAAGGCTGCGGAGGAAACTCCAGATGGACCTCTTTGGGTCTCACAACTCCGCCAAACAGGAGCCTTGGGGTCAAGGTGTGGAGAGAGCACCAAAAGACCCCTCCGCATCTACAGACACAGCGCCACCCCCCACCCCCAGCTGTTCCAAGGGCTTCCATAACAACAGCTGCGCAGAGGTTTAGTGGTTCACGTTGCCATGACAACAGTGGGATCAATTGGCATGCACAGACTCTCCGCGCTAATAGCGAAAGTGACATTATGGCTTAATTTCATTTTAATAAAACACAGGCAGTTTATTTTTTTTGTTGCTGCTTCAAGATTCTGGCAGACATGAGAAAGAGGCAAATAATTAATTTTGCATGACAATGCCCCCCGGCTTGTCCGCCTAAAACTCGCAACAATCTCCCACGCATATTGAAAAACCTAGCGAGCAGCCGCACACTTCAAAATCATTCCCTGGCATCAAAGATTAGCTCGGGGTGATTGTTTCTGAGGCAATACAATAGAGGCTAAATAAGTCTCCTTGCCCAGCCGCTGAATGTGCCACGGATCACTGACCGGCAGGATGTGCAACAATCAGAAATATTTCTGTTCTCCTGACAAACAGGATATCAGGTCACTTGGCCACCTTAGCAGCGAGCTATCGGACAATATGGCCTATTGTACTGTACGGGGCCGCGCTTGGCTAATCTCAGCCTGAGTATTCAGGACAATGGGCAGCGCGCGTCTCAAGTCGAAACCTGCAAAAAAGTGAACGGCAACAAGAGGAAATAAACGAGAATGTTAAATTTTGGAGCGTAAGTTAACCCCACCCCCCCCACCCCCGCGCGGTTTTAGCGCAGCTCCTGCAGCTTAAGAGGAGCCCAACTTCAACCGTTTGAGACTAATTCCTCGGAATTATAAGGAAGCCAACAATGACAATGGCAGGTATTCCCAAAGGAGCAACCAGAGCCGGCGCGGCACAGGCAAAGGGTTTTAGCTCGGCTCTTAATGGGCGCGCAGTTGATACAGGCAGCTGGGGGCAGACAAAACAAAGCGGCGACACACTCATTTCATCAACGCCAGCGCACACCGACAAGAGCACAAATCCAGCTGCTGCAAACACAGAGTGGGATTTCCAGACGGGGACAGTAGCTCTTCCCAACTTTGTGTCTCCGCCACTGATCGACTCCGCGCTCATGTCTGACATTAATTATTTCTCCGCTGTCTCACAGAATATGATAGTCCCCTGCGAACAGAGAGGGGGGGAAACGGCAAACAGGAATCCAAAGCTAAAAATACCCGCAGCGCGATGAGTCAGGATGAGACGCACAAACAAGAGACAGGTCTAAATTCCTCCCGCCTCGACTTTCTCTCAAGACTTTGGGAGAAAGGAGTTTCTGTCCCGAGAGCCACCGGCTGATTCCTCTATTCCGCATCACAGAGACAAAATCTGAAGACTAATGGGATGAAAATAATCCAAATAGACTCAAACCGGAACGACAGATGTATGTAGTCAATGCCAAGACACTTTCATCGAGGCCCTAAACTGAAATAGTATTTTGAAAATAACAATATAGTAAACTTGCAATGGAAATGAACAAAGTTCAACTACTTATAGATACAGTGGTGCATTATTAATAATGCATTATTAATAATGCACAACGGTCTAAATTACTAATTTTGTGTAAAAGTTTTGTGTAAAAAAAAAACGAAAGGAAGGAAAAAAAGAAGAGAATGGATGAACCCAAAAGCATGAAACAATGATGTGTGCGTGCGTGCGTGCGTGCGTGCGTGCCACAATTCAGGTAATTTACTGGTTCTAAGAAGCAAAATACTAAATGAAGTGTAAGCACATTTGAGCAGCTCATTTGTGGGTGAAGAAGACTGGAAGTGTTCTTCAGCTTCTGATTAGACAAGAGATCTAGAGGTCACATGACTGGCCCAGAATATATGCGTGAGGAAACCGAGAAAGGAAAAGAGATGCCAGACTGGCCTTGAGCTCTGTATCACCTGCTAATGACAGGCTGGGCTCTTATGAGTTTTTTGGATCTTTTGCAATGATACAAAAACTCATTGGTTCATAGTTTTTGTATCTCTTTTGTAATGTTTTAATCGATGGCCATCAAAAGGATCATTGTCTAAATGCTGATGTCATGAGCCTTCTGACATGAAAAAATATACTGTAGTTTGTGACTGAAGGAGCCTTGGAAAAAAAAAGCAAAATACTTTTTCAAAATGTTTTTGATTATCTTAATACATCCATCTGCCATCTGACTACAGCGATGTCATTTGGAGCCAGGCGCTGCTGTTCGAGCAAAGGAGCCTCTTTCTCATGACAACGTATGATGCCTGAATGAATCCATTTGTTGTTCGGTTTGTTTTGTTTTTTGGGACCCAGCTCGTCATCTTCTAGGGAGACACTGCGAATGGAAAGTTCAGAAACACTTTGTAGTACCACAAACACTTTGGATTTCTCAAGCTGTCAAAGCCAAAGTCCCAAATCCTCTCATCTGCCTCCTCTTGTGGTGAAATCTGGGAAAAATGGGGGAAACACCCTGATCACAAACCTCGTGGCTCACCGGTGAGTCACACCGACGAAGCCGCTGGCTCTTCGGTGCCACGGGAACGTGTCCGACGAAGTGACAGAAGTTCTATGGGGATCATTTCTTAAAAATAGCTGCGACAGTGGGAGACTAAATCCCAACCTTTGAGTTTTCTTCAGCCCCGTCAAACTGCAGTGACCATGTGACTCACTCAAGCTTGGAGAAAACCCGACTGATATCGACATATTTTGCAGGAATGTCTAACACTGCAATGAAATCATATTGTTTTTTTAACTATTATCTCTTAACTGAAAAGTTAAGCATTTAATTAGTCAAACAGCTAAAAGGGTTTAACTTGAGTCTCACAGTGTAAACAAGAACATACATCTTATAGATTGTTTGGCGATTAGACGCACCTTTAGTTTCTGCTTATGAAACGGAGGCAGTCGGCAGCAAAGGACTCACAATGCACTTGGCAGCACAGCCAGTGAGGAATTCCCCAACAGTGTCTGAAGAGCGAGCTAACCTCTTTTTTTTTCACTCCTCCACTCCTCCCGACTCTTCCCTCCTGGTGAGCAGCCATTGGAATTGAGTTCACTCTTTCACTGGTTTGCCAAATGCCTGTTTCACTTATTTGTTCTGTCTGCGGCGCTCCTGGTAAGTAAGCGTAGAGCTACTAGAGGAACAAAGCCAACAGGGTGTACTGACATACAGATTACGCACCCAAGTCAACTTTTCAACAAGAACGAACATTTTGGGGTTTTAATTTTGTAAAAAAAATAATGTAATAAAGTACCTTTAAATGAAATAACTTGATTAATTGAAGCTGTGCCTAGTGCTGTTTGGGACCTCACGCTCTCTACTTTTCCAGCTACAGACTTGATCTAAGCTTGAAGGCGTCAAAAGACTGAGACTAAATCTTATAATTACATATCTTTGCTGCCTTTTACAACAATGACGGCTACATCTCCAACACAAGCTCATAAACCAACAGCAGCTATTAGAAGTAATACTTTAGACCCTGGAACCCAAAGGCCACTTTTGTCTTGTACCTCAGCAGCAATGTTTAGCAGAGTTCAGAGTTCAGCCATGTAAAGTGTTCCTGCAAGGGTCCATCTCAATGAATCCAATTCCTTCCCATTTTGATTGAAAGACAAGACTGGCAATTTTGAAATTAACTGAATTTTAAAAATCCAAAACATTCCAGGAATGTATTTTTCATTTGGAACTTCTACATATCAGTAGGTTCTTAGTAATTATTTACCAGTGCTCGGAGCCAATTTAATTAACACCTTTGACTGACTTAGCAAGGATACCAGGAGAAAATCTGACATTATGAACTTCCCATTGGATTTAGGTTAGCTTGGCTAGGGTTGGGTGGCTGTTAACGTTGGCATTTTACAATGATTTCCACCACAGCTGATGTGTGTGTCAATTTTAGTGTTGTTGTGCTTGATAAGGGCGTGGGAGGGTAAAGCATGACTTTAAAGTAGCAAGAGTAGAAGAATATTGAAGAACAAAGCAATTACAATCAGGTTTGTTAACCCCAGAAGCTGTCTAACAACGACCATTGAAAACCTCAAAAAAGTAAAAAACAATATATACATTTACATTTGAGATTTTTTTTCACAAAAAGCAGCAGAAAGCTGGCAGCAGCAGCCTGTTTTGAAAGTGGGTGTCACAGTGGCAGAGGGTCCTGCCTTATCGTTTGTCGCAGCTTGCTGCACCTTCACAGTCCGACTCACTTGGAATCACTACCCTGCCCAGTGCTGACCTCTGGTTAAAGAAGCACACAGTGTTCTGGGGGTCCATCACCCTGGAAAAACACTCGCGCTAAGGCAGATGAAAGAGATATGAGGCTGTTAAATGTTAAACACACAGCGTGCACACTGGTGCTTCATAGCAGCCAACTGGCACGTGGCATAACTTTCCTGAAAATAACTTGATTTGAATTCATATTTAATGGAAGGGCAACGCAGACGTGCCTCCGTTATATTTCAATTCTGTAGCATTATGCAGACGCATGTCGTTACATGGCCGGGGAGCTTTTCTTGCCCTTTGAAACATTTTTTCTTTACTTCAGGAAATGAAGGAACATCCACTAGTGCACATCCGCCCGGCTAGTAACCCTTGTAAACGTGTCAGCCATATCTAAAGGGCTTAATTAAGGGTCATATTTGAAGTCCGGGCATTCCCCCGAATATGCAGAGCGAAGGATTCGTCTTCCTGTTTGATTCTCGAGTAAGTGAAAAGAACTGCTGAGCAAATCTGCAAAGACAGCCGGCGATACAGCAGCACAGCACAGGTGAACTTCCCCAATTTGCATTGGACGTGCGATACGAGTTCCCAGAGTTTCATGCTCTGCTCTGCACCCTCGCCGAGAAAAAAAACTTTTCCTTTAAAGTTAAAGCAACAAATCTGAGCCGCAATCAGCGCTATCAAGTTTCAAACTCCCATTTGCACCATACTGACACTGCGGCAATGCCAACAACGCCGTGCCAGCAGGGAGATGGGTGCAGGCATACCAGAGAGGTATCGAGACCTTGACCGGAGGGTGAAAAAAAAAGAAAACGGTCGAGGAGGGGGCGGTCGGAAAACTTTCTCGCATCATCATCATCATCATCATCATCATCATCAGGCGAGAGTCTTGCCGTATAGCAGCAGACACCACGCCGCCACCTCCTTTACCCACACAGCTGCTTTATCACTCCCTCTTTGGAGATGAACCACTTCGTGAAGTGACACAGGGAGTGGGAGGTGTGTGTCGGTGCGGGACTGCGTGGCACTTTGATATTTTCTACCTCAATTATAAATAATGTCCCCCTAAATGTTGTTGTGAATTTCCACGAGATGCGTCATCAACCCTCTGGCTGCAAACTTTCAGATGTGTGTGTGTGTGTGTGTGTGTGTGTGTGTGTGTATATATATATATATATTTTTTTTTTTATAGTCTGCTGTTCCCCACAGGAATAGTGCGAGGGCGTTATATAAGAAAGCAATATATCTATGCTTGGAGTCAGCAGGAATAATGTACACTTGTGCTCTCACACTGTGTCAGCAGAAGATGTAAAGGAAATCTCAAAAAAAAAAAAAAGAAAAAAACAATGAAAAAGAGATTTGTGTGTGTTTTTTGCTCTCTTTTTTGCTTTCTGTTTGAGATTACAATAGTGGGAAGAAAAAAATTTGGACACCATTACAATTTTATTAAATTCCAATTATTGTTATGAAATGTTTGCCAGAGGAATTTCTGGTGTGTTTTAATAGGTTTGGCCGCATCAGAGGCACACAAATAAATGGAAATGATTGTGTTAATAAAGGGAAAGTAAGAAAATTAAATTCTCGTAGTTCTTGTACTTTGCAGGACTTTGTTGCAGGGACGTCATCTTGCTGAAACATCCAGTTGTGACCAAACAGTGAATGTGCAGCATGTGGCTAAATGCTGGCGACTGCACAAGAATAAACTACACTTGGAGACTTTAGACTGATTCTCAACACAAATTCCAGTCCAAAAACTTTTTCCCCACCAGTTTTTGGCAATTGTAACATACATTCAATTGATGATGACAGCAGTAAGGTCACACAATTTAACTGCACGCTTAAAAAGTCCAAACAGTGAGTTTGTCTTTTCCAAAAAAAAAAAAAAAACTTGATAAATGCTTAGAATCGCTCATTATCTTTGGGTTTTGCAGACTTCTGGCAGAGGTTATAGTGAAAGGTGCCACTGCCAAAAAATGTTGCCAGAAAAATTATTTACTAAAACATTTGGTGTCAAAGAACTTAGTTTAGTTGTGAAAAAAAAAGAAAAAGAAATCTGAGATGCTGCAAACTTGTGTTTTGGCTGCTTGCTTTTTCTTATTTTTCTGTAAAGTGGATCAATAAGTTTCGAGACAGATTTCTGGACAAATGTTTCAGAAGCGCGATAATAAGTTTGGTTTGCAGAACAGTTTTGAATCATTGCAGCTTTGCCCGAGCAGCTTTTTCCCTTAAATCCGTGACAACAAATTCACTGCTGCTTCACATTTTCTTCACGTCCCATGGTGTTCAATACACAGGGAAAATTGGAAGTCTAATTAGGTAGTAAAAAAAAGAAAGATGTTATTGCAATTTTCCCAAAAAATAATGAAAAAAATCTCTGTGCTTTAATATGCAGTTCTGACTAACTCCAGGCAAGCCATCACAACTGGACTTAGTCCTGATTGGCTCCCCTCATTAAACTACTGAAATGTGTCCAAGCAGAGCAGCATTAAAGTGGATAAGCATCCACCAGCAGGTTCAGTGCATTGGACTTGGAACAGCATGTATTTCTTTTTTTTCCCCCAATCATATTAGCACGGCTTTACTGCAGTCAAACTGCTCCAAATCAACCTTTTAACAGAGAATCTTGTTGGAAAGGAGCCTGTAGTAAAACCTGGGCTCAACGTCTGTCACATAGAAGATTTTTGCAGCATAAAAAGTCCAGAGTTTCTCTACTAATGTGTCCTGTTGTTGTTCTGTCCTCTTGTTGAGTCCTCTGCATGTAAACCACCGTCACATAAAGCACCCTAATTTAATGTGAGAAACTTCCCGTCGGCAGATGGACAACACAAACACACGCGGGAGATTCAGACAATGGCGCGAGGGTTGAATCTCCCATTCACTTCTCTTTATTTATGCATTTATTTTTATTTTTTTACATTTCTCACTGTTGACGAATGTCTTAAACAATACCATCTTTGAGAGAGCGAGCCTCTTATCACGCCACATATCCCTAACATGCTAATTAGCCCGCACACAGTTTGAGTTCATTTATTATGCATGAAATAATCTAATACGATGACTGTGATAATTATGCGCACATAGATAAGATAAAAGAGTGGTAACCAATTATGGTGCAGGAATTGGGAAAAGTAATTATTCTTTGTAGTGGAAAGAAGTCTTTAAAAAAGAAAAAGAAATGAGGTTAGGAGGACTTTTTTTTTTTTTTTTTTTTTCTTACACTCAGCTCTGTTCTCAGTGCTGGAATTAACATGTAGAATCGTGTCTGCATTCTCTATAATGTGTAGGAGATCTTTCTTCCCCCCCTGCATTATGCAGCCAGTAACACGGAGGAGACTTGTTGTTGGTGCAAGTTAAAGGAAGCGTTCGATTCTCGCTGAGTGAGAGAAACGTAAAAGTGAACCGCTGGCGAGATGGAGGCTGATTAGTTTCTGCAAAGGTAAACCGCCGCTTGCATAAATTAATCTACAGCAGCGGCTCTCTTATGATAATTGCCGCGCGCTCGTTCCCCGACACTCCTCGCACACTCGACGAGGCCGACATGTTTACATTGCTACTTGAAAGGCAGCACGACTTGATTCCTCGGGTCTCGTCAGCCGCGGCGAATCAGAGAGGGGCATGGAGGAGGGAAGAGAGATGGGAAGAAAAAAAAAGAAAAGGAAACAGCGGCGCTTGGAGTGGAGCGCTCGCAAATCAGACGCGTGCCGCAGAGTCAATAAATATTACCATTTCTAAAATCAGAGCCGGCATGTTGCGGTTTAGCTCGACGCCGCCGCGCAAACACGCTCGCGCACAAGCGGCGGCTTTCTTTGACAAATTACGCGGCGGAATGACAGGAAACGGGGCCTCGGCTGTGATTTAATTTCTCTTTTCCCCGCCAATCGCGAGATAAATCAAAGTTCGGCGTGACGGCGGCGCGGAGACGGAGCTTAAACGGCGCTTAATAGTGGCCATAATAAAAGGGGTTGCGGGGGGGCGGGGGGGGGTCGACAGCTGCTTCGCGCGGGACAAGAAGACGCAAAGTCCCAATAATTGCTGCGTCAAAAGCAAATAGGTGTCCTCTTGGTGGTGGGAGGGGTAAATCTGTGCAATAATCAGGCACGGTCTCCAGGGGGATTGTCTTACTGACCTCTAACTCAAACCACATTCATCTGACTCAGAGGCGCGCACGTCATCTTTACACTCCTCTACAGGACCTCTGTCACCCATTAGCCAGACCGCGTCTCCCCGGGGGGGTTGAATTGGGGAGGGGGTTCCGCCGAAGTTTGAGTCACGATGACTTACAGAGTCGCAGCATCGGGCCGCACGTAATCACTCAGCGAGTGCCGTCCTCCGACAAGAGGAAATCAGAATATCGAGGAGGAGGAGGAGGACACGGACGTGAACGAAGAGAAACCGATGAAGTGTCGGCGGCCTCGCGGGCGCCAGAGTTCGACACAGCGAGGCCAACGTTGGTGTTTTCTCGCGCCTCTTAGCAAAGTCATAATGTTGGCAATGTAACGAAGCAGAGAGAGGAAGGCAGGCCACGAGGACGAGGAGATTCACAGCTCTGGTACCACCTGACTGCCACTGACCTGGTACCACAAGAGTTAGACCCTCCCCACACACACATACACACACACACCGCCTCAAATATCAGAAGTGAAAATGCTACCAGAGCTAATTGACTTTGCTTGTAAAACTCAGCCTCTGTGAAAACCGTTTTGGGGATTTGCAAAATCCACAATTAACTATCTGGCCCGGGGAAAATAAATGAATAAATACAACAACGTCAACCAAGTTTTGAAACCATTTTCATCAACGGGAGCCACCTTTAATTCGGAAACCGACTTAAGAGAGACAATTTCAATTACGCAAGAAGGCAACCTTGAGGTCAACAGCGACGATGGACAAAAGTTCAGACAGCGTTTTGCGTCTCTCTCCGTGGCAGCCACGTTGCAGAGACGATTCCCATGAAACGTACGCCGCTCTGTTCAGCAAGACCTCGATGCAACTCACAGTTTAGCCACAGTTGTTCGAGGTTGTTGTGCAGTGAAGTTATTTTTTCCTGCGTGTGTCTGAGATTTCTTTTCCCCATTTAAGATGCAGAGAGGATTTGGGACGGCTTATAAACTCCAAACTGAGCTATGACAGAGTTGTTTCGAACTTTTCATTGGCAGTGTCTCTATAGTCACCTATCAAATAGCATTTGAAGCTGACACGACAGAGATAGAAGGCAAGGCTAAATTTTGGACTGAAATTTTATTTTAAAATGCTCATTGCAGACGGTGTCATTTGGGTGATTTGAATTTAAAGAGACATTTTATTTTCTCTGTCTACATCATTTCATTTTAGTGTTTCTGTGTGGTTTAAAAGAGCCAATGGTACTGGGTTGGTATTGCGTTGGTACATTTTGGTCATTTATATATACATTTCTTTTCTCCAGTGACAGTGTGACAGACGCATGTTGATTTGTTTTGACCAAAAACTCACAAATTTGGCTATCAAAGTATGAAGCAATTAGAACAGGGTCCTGGCTGTTTACTCTTTACTCACTAATAATGCCTAATAAATTACACATATTTATATAAAATGTGGGTCACTTGTCCTAGATCAGCACCAACAGTCCACCACATGGGCACTTGGGGTTTTGTGACTATGCCCTCATACCATAGCACCTGAATTGACTGAGGCAATGGGATAAGGAGTGGAGTCGGGGGTGTGGGGGTCAAATGGAAATAAAGGTTACACATGGTAACAGACAGAAAACCACAACCTGATGTTAAACATCCTTTAGCTGCCAAAACACAGCAATAAAAACCAGCATCATGTTTTGTTGCTGTGAGTGCATAATGTATTCCGCAGGTGCGTTGGGCCTCAACACAGAGCGATTTGGCAGAGGGTTAAATCAGATCCTGACCTCATTCTGTTGATTAAAAAATGATTAGATTGATATTACAAAAAAACGCGCTCGCTCTTTAACAAGACCAGCTTCTTCTGGAGACGGTGTGTTGTGAGTCTGCTTCCACACACCACCCCACAACACTGCGCGCTACGTTGCATTAGCCGCCCTCCATATTAAAAGCTGACAGCTGAACTCTGGGGTACCGGGAAAGGCCGTGAGATCCTTTTGGGCACCGATATGAAGTTATACGATTCAGGCAGCACCGAGGCATCCAGGATGCCAAAAGCCGTAATGAAAAATAATACAGGAATAAAACAGCCTCGTCCTTCTTTAATATTTTAAGAGCGAGCGCCCCGTCTTATGAAACGCCATAAAAGATGTAGCCTTGGAGAATGAAGTGCACTTCAACTAAAGCCCGGGCTGTCATAAAATCATGTCACTTTTATGGTGGGGGACAGAACTGCATAAAAAAAGGCAAAGTCATTTACAGCTAATAAGAGCAATCACTAAAATGCATTAGGGCAAATTATTGTGTCCTTGGCACTGTTGCAGTGCTTTTTACAAACCCAGTTGATAAGCTGCCGATTCACCCAAGAGCACGCGCGCTAACAAGTATTCCATCGAGCGTCGCGCTAAGACCACTCGGAGATCAACAGCGAAGGCACACAAATGGAATCTGAAGAGAGGGCAGAGCGGCTTTCTTTGGCGTCTAATGTCAAAATAAAGGCAAGGCCACAGTCTGCGAGAAAATAGCGTCCTTCAGATCAACCGTGCGCTCAAGTGCAATAGGCTAAAACATTCAGACGGGATAAGTAAGTGGCTGGGAGAGCAGCACCCTCAAATGATATCTTTGGAGAGGTTGTTTTTTTTAATGTGGCGTGGATAATAATGCCGCCCTTAGGAGGTTACAAATCTCACACTGTCGGATGTCGAACGGCCACAGTGAAGCCAGGCTGCTCCGGGTTGTTTTGGGGTTTTTTTTTTGTCTTTTTTTAAAGCCAACCCATCAACAAGTCTTGAAGGTCCTCTTCTTTTCCATCGGAGATTTTTCAGACGCCACTTCCACGTCCCAGACGCCCCGGTTAGTGACTTAATGGCTGTGAACGCAGCCCCAGCCGGCAGAAAAGGAGGAACCTTCGGAGACGCAGTGTCATAGATGCAACCACAGCAGCGCAGCCATAACACAGCTTAGTGTTCACAAAATAGCTTCGGCTGATGTTTACTTGGCTGCAAAACACGTCTGCAGCTTTGTAATAAAAGTTGCTCCGACTTGCGGAGTAGAAAACAGCAGCCCTCACGCTGGCAGCGGCACAGCAGTGCAGGAAAACAGCTGGAGGTGTACCTGCAGCACAGCACCGCTCAGGTCTAGTTAGCATAAAAAGCTGTTTTCTTTTCTTTCCTTTCTTCCCCCGTCGGCCGCATGCGGCAAACACTTTGCGCAAAAAAATAAAAGTAATCTTTGTCAGACCGCTTTGTCATCTTGTTAATGCCTGTTATTAAATCAGAGCTATTAGCATGAGAGACCAAGCCGAAACATTTTACTTTTTTTTCGCTGAGTTTCCAAGGTTTCGTCTCCGGGGATTCATAATGGAGATTTCCAGAAGTGGTGACATCATTTTGCAGATGCATTAATTCATCTTCAAAAGGAAGTGCAAATACACAGCCACCCGATGCTTGGTAGGATTTTCTACACCATGATCTGCGGTTGAATTCAAATCAAATATTATGAACCTCGCCCAGCTCAGCTGCTACGAGGACTCTCAAATATAATAAATTCAGGATTTGCTGGCAGGCTTCATATTTCTCCGTGTGAAGCCTCATTCATTTATTAGGATTATGTACATTCCACTGGAGATGAGAACCAACAGCACAATGAGGTTCAGAGCCTAGTTAAAGGTCTGAAATGTGGAATATATAATAGGCTGCTGCTAATTTGATTTTGCGCTTGATCCTTGAATAATAACCTCAGATGTCTAAAAATATAGTCCTAATTGTTTTCCTTTTCTATTTTTTTTTTAAACAGCACAAAAATATGACATCAAAAGCTATCCAGCGCTGTGAGCACAGAGGATATTAGAGCGACGCAATAGCCTACTTCTTACACATCTTTGATATCTCATCCTCAGTAAACAGCCCTTCCATTCGCGCAAAAAATCTTTCACCCTGACTTTGACTTAGTTTATGGAATGCGTCCCCACTGGGTTTTCATTTCCCCTCTCTGACAAAAGGAATGCAATCAGGGCGCTGATGTTAAAATCATTACCTAATGATTAAACCCTTTGTGCCGTTCCTCCATACTGCGGCGTTCACAGTGCAGGCACGCATCAATGTGCCGAGGAGAGCGCTTGTAAAGTTTGTTTGAGAACCGTCTGCAGGACCAGTTGGATTGGATCCGCTCGGCCCGATCAATCAGCTGATTGCATACTGAAGAGCAATATGGATTTTTCTTGAATGCACATTTTTTTTTTTTTTTTTTTTTTTACAGCAGGAGATTTTTTTTGATAGTTTTTTTCTAAGAGCAAAGCTTTATTGATGGAATGCAGGTGCTGGCAGTGAAGTGTAAAACGAAACGGGACCTGAAAGTACACTGCTAGTTTTCCATTTTAAAGCGGCACCTCAGGTATTTCTATGCTACCCGCCGACGTCTGACGTGATCAACATGACTGCCGTCCTGTAAGAGCCACCATGTCTACTTTTGATTTAGTTGACTGTCCTGTTTGTTCTCTTTGTTTGACTAAACAGCAGGAGGAGGAGGAGAAGGGATTTATTTTCCAATAAAATAAGACTTTCCGCAGTTCATTGCAACTTGCAGCAGGACAAGGTGGGACTGAATAACCGCATCGGAACTCTCGTGGTATCAGGATTCACAGAATCTAAATAGTTGGACTTATCTTCCTTGTTATTCAACAGACACAATACGCCAACTCCAATTGTACCGATAACGTCTAACAGTTTTCATTTCTCTAAAGATGTTGAAACGCTCTCCAATATTCTGTCAGTGTGTCAGTGATATTGCTATCTACACGAGACAATATTATCACGGTGGGGCCGCTGTTCCAAACACACCGACTCTGCCGCTTTCATTTCTATGACATCTCTATGCCTTTTGCAGCGATCGCAGCTCTGTGGCGCTGACGGTATGGAGGATCATTAAATTTGCCTTCTGCTTTTCTTGGAAAAATAAATCAAGCCAATCCATCTCTCTCCGACCCCGCTCCCTGGTGGCTTACTTAGAGCCATGCCAACGCAGCACTGGCTGTGGAATGAGCAAGGGTAAGCATGCAAAGGCTGTCCTTTCAGCAGTGCCTGACAGTATAAACAGGCCTTTTGCCTTCTCCTGAGAGCAATAGGGATCAAGCGAGCTTAGTGGGCATGACCTGCAAAGGCCCAGATGGGGCCAAAACATGCAACGCAACACAACACAATTGTCTTCAGCATTGCTGCACTATTGAACACAAGGAAACTAGCCTACATCACATTGCTCACAGGCCCGGAACAGGACCTCGATGCACTCCGCAGAGGATACCCAGCAGACCAAAGTCTTATGAATAATTCTGAGCATCCGCTCTCTTTTTTCTTGTTGCTGTCTGATTTGAGACTGTGAAGGCCCTTACAAAAGCAATTAGAGATCTACAAATTCTGATGACTGAAAAAGGGGAAATGTATTAGTCCTGTCAAACTTGAATTATACCAAAATGGTTGAGACTGGCACTTCAGTGTCGAGTCAAGGCAAAGGCATTTTTTTTTTCCTGAGTGCGTGCACGCGTGCGCTGCTTTATGGCTATACATAAATGCTTATATCGGTTTGCAACATATGCCGTCCGCGCTCGGTTTACTCCCTTCACTTAGTGTGAGCGAATCACTTTATTAGGGAGCATCTCCCCAAAAGCTGCAGGAATGCACAGCATCACAGCCCATCACGCAATTTAACCATACAGTAGTAATGGAAATATGCAAATAGTGTCGGCATTTTCACAGCATCAACCATGCCTCGGGGCTGCTTGTCCAATGACACAAATCATCAATTAAGATCCCAGCAGGGATTGGGGATAAACTAAATTGGCATTATCTCTCACAATGCGTGGAGCCGTGTGGGGTGCATCACAACAAAGAACAAACACCGCTGAGGGTGGCTGCCAGTGATGCGTCTTTCAACTCCTGCACGGCTCGTGAGGGGAGGCGAGCGAGCACGTGCACTTGGGGGATTCACTCCCAGCTGAATCACGCGCCTGCCTTGAGACAGCAAGGTGATACATGACGAGGTGCGCCGGTAGCGGGGCCTCCTTTCAAACCTCGGCTCGCAGGAGCGACGACGGCGCCTTTCATTCACTTGCACAGAGAGAGTGAGCGAGGCTCTTCCTGGGACATTCACACGCCGGCACTGTGCACCTGCCAAATGTGTTTTGACGCAGGGAGCTAAAGTGGTCTAAATCGCCATTGTGATTTCTCAGGGAAGCAGATGATTAGTAAACAAATGGCACGGGCATATTTAATTAAGCTAATGTACTCTGATTGCTCTGTGTGCCTGCTGCGAGGGGCCTTACTTTGACAGTTTTAAAATGAACACCACTGACAAAATGGAAGCGTTGCGTTGAAGAATTTGGGCCTTTGCGTCAAGAAATGTGCAGCTTTGTTTATGTGCGGCCGTGCTAATGCAGTGTCTGACAAAAATGAACGGGTGAAGTGGCGCACATATCGTGCTGAGAGACAAACTGGAGTGACAAATACAATCAAATTGGTACTTAATACCAATCAGACGCCTCCTCTCTCTACAAGTAGAAATTGTGAGATAAGCTTGTCGTCTTAAGTAAAAAGTGGAGAGCAGTGCACAAAGAAAAGCACTATTCAGTCCAGAGAAGGCGAAAGCTGAGGGTAAACACTACTCTTTGGTAAGATGAGGAATATACACTGTTCTAAAAACTAGTCACTCTATTGGTCATTTTATCAGAGACACACAGCAGACCATTTAGATACCTGCCACATGGATATCTTAAACCACACAGATGTAATTTAAGTTTAAATCTTTAAACCCTTCTTCAAAACACCAAGACAACGCCTGTCCTAGTTTACACAAAATAAATCCAGCGGCAGAAAAACCGATTCGTTTAAACTAACCCCACAACGGCTGCAGTGTGCTACTGCAGTCAATGCTGTGGTCATTTATTTTTGTTACTAACAAGAACAGTGAAAAGATTTTTAACCGAGACACTGCAGCCTGAACAAAGATCTCTCTGACGTGAATAATAATAATAATAATAATAATAATAATAATAATAATAATAATAATAATAATAATAATATTCCAAAAAGATATAATTGAAACACGCTTTAACTTTGATTAAGCCGCGTTACTTCAACATCACTACAGCACAGGTTAAAAGACGCGGATAAAAAAAGAAGAAGAAAGAACAAGTATTCTGTTCGGAACTTTGACGACCTCAGAAAACCGGCGTAAAGTACAAACGTCTGAAGACAAACGCGATGTTGCATTCCGGAGCCAACTGACAAAGCCGTAAACGCGAGCTTCCTGCAGCTTTCTGCGCTCGAGCCGTCCGATCCAGCCACCGTTCGCACCATTACTCTCTTAATTTCAACCGTTCGCACAAAATCGCCCGCCGAAAATATGCAACACATCCGTGCGTGTGCGGTTCTGGAATATTTAGCGACGCACATTTACAAAGCAATTCCATCCAAACGCTGCATCGCGCAAGCACTCGCACAAACACACAAACAAACACACAAAAAAATCCACTGGTCTTTCAGTCCAGCACAAAAATGCATCTCCTCTCTTTTCCCTCGCCCGTTTTTCTCCCCCACCTCGACTCCCCCTCCCTTTCTCACTCTCTCTCTCTCCCTCTCTCTCTCTCACTCTCTCTCTCTCCCTCCCTCTCTCTCTCTCTCTCTCTCTCTCTCCCTCCCTCTCACTCTCTCTCTTTCCCTCCCTCTCTCCCTCACTCTGGCCTGGCTGTCTGTCTGACTGTATGAATAATGTCCTGCCTTTTGTAATGAAGGGGGGGTAAAGGGGAAAAAAGGACGCTCAAGTGTTGGAGCCCAGCTCCCATGCACTGACATTGAAAATGAATGACAGCTTACCTGCATGCCAATCTTCATCAGACTGACACTGGGCTGACAGCACAGCCTATACTCCTCCACACAGCCGCTGACGTCAGACACACCAGGCCCCTCCCACCTCCAGCTCCAGCTCCATCTCGGCTCCCCGTTTTCCCAGCGCCGGGCTACTGATGCCTTCCAGTGTCCATGGGAAATACGGCAACCGTTAAAAAAAAAAAAAAAAAAAAAAAAAGGAGAAACAATGAAAGGATTTGCGTTAGCTTCAGTGCAAAGACTGGCTTAAAGCAAATGATGGAACGTGATGGAGCTTTTTTTTCCCTGTACGATTTTTTCCCCCTTTAATTTAGTTTACACTACAACGTTGCATTTGTCATTGTTTAGACCCATTTTGCAGTCAACAGAATTTTATGTCATCTAATCAGTTCCGTTAGCATGAAGTTGGTTGAACTGAGACGACGTCCCAAACAGAAAAACTACTTTAGCAAGAAGGTCAAACTACAAACTACATGTTGTAAAGAAAACTATAGCAAAACTCACTAAGTATCTCTTTCGCATAAAGACAAACAAAAAGTAGGTCTGAAAGTTAACTCTTGAATTACCAATGAATCAATATTCAAACGTATGTACGTGGCCTCCTTTTCAACAGTTGACTATTCACTCAGTCATTGTGCATTTGTTCTAGTAATGACCTAAG
Source organism: Nelusetta ayraudi (assembly GCF_046127955.1). Classification (NCBI taxonomy): domain Eukaryota; kingdom Metazoa; phylum Chordata; class Actinopteri; order Tetraodontiformes; family Monacanthidae; genus Nelusetta; species Nelusetta ayraudi. Next base: position 2,306,190 of record NW_027466061.1, on the reverse strand, counting down.
TTCTGTTATTGTTAAAGAATCGGCAAAGTATCAAACAAAACCTAGAATTGAGAATCACATAGAATTGTTGTATGCCATAATCACAGAAAAACAATTAGCATTCCATAGACCCGACATCTTAAGGAGTGCTGCTGATAGCAGAAATAAAAAGAAAAACAAAATCGCTTGAAAAAATATGGAGGAAAAACACCAAACATTTCAAATATCTGTTTGCATAGTGACTTTTTGAATGTTTGCTCTACCCAGAGACATCCTAAATGTTAGCTAATTGAGGCTGGTTTCCTGAGCATTAAACAGGAAACAGGAAGGAAAGAAAGAAAGAAAGAAAGAAAGAAAAACTAACCTAACCACAGGACACAAACAAACGCACAGGCTGAACGCACATGGCATACACCTCTACTGAGGTGTAGATATGGCCAGCCCCCTGTCGGCCCTCATTACATATTACATCAAGAGGACTGTAAACGTTTGTGTGAGGAATATTTTATTGTCACAAACCCTTTTAGAAGTTAGTCTATACATGTTCTGCTAACGTAGTAAAAGGGGGTACATAAAATATACTGCCGCCGCTTAAGTTTGAACGGCCAAAAAGTGACGCAGCCCCTAATAAGTCGCTTTGTTAGTAACGGCGCATACGATTGGCCGTTCATTTATCCAATCAATGTCAACATTGCTGTTGCTAGGAAGTGAAAGAGGTTGGTGATACGCGCTCGTTTGTATGACAAGTATCGGTGGCATCTCTCTGGGATTCGCGTCGAATGCGTCTTAAATAACAGCCGCTTTGTTTTTGTGAGAGACTATGTGGTGTAGAACATTGCCGGTGACATTTTAGAACTTCGCCTTGCAGCTTTTGTTCTTTCCAAAGCAAAACAAATAAATCAGCTAATCTTCCTTCACAACACTAGACAGTGATCGATAGCTTACAAAAACCACTTGGCGTACGACGTTGCCATAGTTTAGGATGAGGTAATAACATTTCGCGGTTTATAAAAAAAACAAACAACGAAATGCTGCGAGTTTGGAGATGTCATATATGTCAGAGGATTCGACATTGTTAACTTACGGAGCGCACCATGGTAGCAAAACCATCTGCCTACCAGTTTTATTCATTCAACCGTTGAATTTGTCGTATCTACAGTCTCGCTACGTTGCTCAGCAAAATGTCTAGTACCACTGTGCTACAAGTTGGTACCGGCGTTATCGTCATAACTATCGTATGGATTTTGGCGATCGTCTTTGGGATTGTGTTGCTGAGGTCTGGATCAGCAAAGTAAGTGGCAACAGCGCCTGCACACGGACATTCACGCATCTTAACCACACCCACTAACGGAAGTAATAGGATTGAATAATTCAGCTCTTTTTTCTTTTTTTTTGGTTGTTTGAGTGCCCGTTGCTGATTTTATTAGATTTAAAGGCACAGTGTGTAAAAATGTATCAATATTTTTTTGTCATAAGCTTAGTTTTCTACCATCAATACATCTGCATAAATGTACAATTAAAGTTCAGTTTAAAGTTCATTAATAAAAAATCGTCAAAATAAAAGCAGTTTGGTTTTTGTATCCATAGAACATATCTTTTATGTACACATATAGCAAGGGTCTCACTCCTCGGTAGTCTCAATCTTGTACTGACAGCACCTCTAGTGAAAGATATTCAGAAGGAAATCAATCTCATTTTTACATTAATAGTCAGTGTCAGAACTAGACAAAGAACTGCAATACACATTTCATTTGGCCCCCCCCAAAAAGAAGGTTTCAATAGGTGTATTTTAGAGAATCTCTTTAGCTGATGGGAGACTTGACACGCTTGCTGTTGAGGACATCCATTTAGATGCGTGAAGACCATGTGAGCGGGTGAGCAAATAAGAGCTGCAATCTGTAATCTGAGCCCTAGATGACAGAATTTTACACACTGTACCTACAAAGACTGTGAAAGAAAAACAAAGATTGCGATTGTTGGGACTAACACTTTGTTTTAAAAGTTCCCGTAACTTCTTCTGTACCAAAAGCATGCGTTGTTCACACGTCTGCATTTGTCTGTTGCAGATTGGGAGTCATCCCTACTTTTCTCGTGGCTCTTACCATAACTTTGGTGCTGGTGTTCTTTCCACGAGCCACTGACACGCCTCCACCTTTCCAAGAGACAGAGGTGAGCTCCACACCAAGGTCACCCTTTGTACACAACCTTGTTTCCTTATCTTATGTGCAATGCAACGCATGGGGAACTCTTTACTAAAATGCAAATATTGCAGTTTTCAAACACAATTGACTCAAAAGTCCAGTTCATTTTTTTTATTGTAATAACTGGGGCTGTTTGAAAAGTGCTTTTGATTAAGATTCATAGACTCATGCCTCTGCAAAAGAAGTGGGTTGCTTTAAATGACATTCAACTGTTCTCTGGGTCCTCCAGCTTCCTCCCACAGTCCAAAAACATGCATGTGAGCTGAATTGGAAACTCTAAGTTGACCATAGGTGTGTGTGAGAGAGCGAATGGTTGTTTTTCTCTCTATTTGGCCCTGTGATGAACTGGCAACTTGTCCATGGTGTCACCCTGCCTTTGCCCATTGGCAGCAGGGATAGGCTCCAAATGACCCCCGCAGCCCAGAGTGCAGGACAAAGTAGGTATTGAAAATGGATGGATGGATAAACGATAAACTGATGATTGAAGACTGAAAAGAAGGTCAATTTAAGACATCAGGCGTATCAACAATCATGGCTGAATTACATTGTCTATCTCTTTTGAATATACCTCTGATTTTAACGTCTGTCGTAGCTTCAGTGACTACACACTGCTGCCATTTAACACAGTCGCTGTGTCAGACGAAAGAGCAGCATCAACTTTAGCCTGATAGCATTTGCAGTAAATGGTTCTCTGGTCCACATCTGACTTTTTTCAAACAGAAAATAACTCTTTTGTCACCTCCGGTATCTAAAACCTCCTCTTTGCACCCTGCGCATGATGCATTTTGGCAGTGCAGCAGTTGAAGAGGGCTCCTTTGTACCAGTGCCAGTGCATCTTCTGACACCATGCCACAGTCGGGTCATATGAAAATGTGTGTCAATTCAGCCATGCAATGACAACGCTAAGCTCGTGGCGGGGAGGAGCAATTGTTCTTGGACACAGTACAAAACAATGGCGTGTAATGTTAAAACACCATGAGAGGGACTTTCTGATTTGTACAATTTTCATAGTCAGTTAAACGCTGCTCGACCACAATGACTGTCTATTAAACCATCGCTCACATAATGACACAAACACTTGTGCTGGTGTCGTCTGTTATTGTGGCTCCGGCATAATGACACCATAATGTACATCAGTTGGAATGGAGAGCGGGCCTGGACGTTTTCAAGCTTTGTTGCTTGGCCATTTGGCTTCCGCCAAATGTTTTGAGTAGTGAGACCACGAAGTGAAAATGAGGATTCTGTTCCCGCAAACAAACAGCTTTGTGAGGCGGACGGGTCTTCTTTTTAGCACTGAGAGAAATGATAAAAAGACATTGTGTCTGTGCCTTTGTTGCATTTAAATAGTACACTGGATTTAATTGGAGCCGCTCAAGAATAGATCAGGCCTGTTTTTGTGTCATGGATCTGTGCTCTTGTTGCTTTTGTATTTTATGCTCACGTATATGTGAGTTCATACCATGCGGTTATAAATTCTGGCGAAAGGGGAGATCAAACTAAGCAACCTGTCCCAAAATAAAGAAGCTCCAACTTTGATAGTGAGCATCCACAGCTCCATATCCCCGTGAATAGCTTGTGTAATTGTGGGTGTGCTCTGGTGTGCGCTCCTCGTAAAAGGCCTGTTCTGCTTTATCTCGGTCCAACAGCAACACAGAACAAACACTCCCCCATGTTGCCTGCTGGTCGTGCCAATAAGCTGGCCAGATCTGCCAAGCAAGCTGCCGTCCCATAGAAATAGCGGAGCAGATCCGCGTCCTGGCCAGCTTGCATTTTATAGCCCTTGTGCAAAGACAGATACCAGACCAGCAACAGAGGGAAGCAGCAAAATGTGACATCCTGGATTTCTGTACAAGGCTTACGGGTGCCATCATGGGAAGCCGTCGTACTGTGGACGCTTTATAAATTGACCCCAGTTTTTTAAAAGCAGGTCACAAATTAAACCCGCCGTAATAATGATACCTCATAATGTCATCAAAATGTCAGCTGGTCTTTAAGTGGTTTGAAGTTACGATTTGTACGGAGAACTAAGTAATACTGCACCCGAGAGCCGTGTAGCGCTGTTAATTGAATTCAATTTAAAATTAATTGATCTCAAATGTATTATGTATTTCTTCCATAGTTGTCTGGTGTCACATTGTGAACATGCGTGATTCACATGAAGCATTGGTTATAAATGAGGTTACTGTGATTCTCTGCCTCTCGCTGCCCTTCTAATGATTTTCTGCAAGCCTTAAAGTTCAATAATTCCACTCTACAAATTGGTTGCATTTGGCATCGGTCTTTATCCCGTCGTAAACTCTGGGAACTGTGAGCAGAAATGAGGAGTCCGTACTCGCTCTAACATTCACTTTTGAAAATGAACCCTTTCTGATGTCACAAAGGGCACTGATATATCTCACTGCTACCCTCATCCACTTCACCACCAGACGGCTTAACAGCAACAGTTGTATGTCTCCCATTCCCAACATGTGAAAGGTGCAACAAACCATCAATTTCAGCAGGAAGCTAAAACTGAGCATTGCATCACAGCAATGTGTTTTGAGGAGTTGAAGTCACTGCATAATTCACTGTGCAAGGCTGCTCCACCGGAGTCCTGGAGGGAAAATAAACATGGAAAAATAAATTCAAAAATTAGAAATTCAGTAAAATGTGTGATGAGTGTTTCAAAATCACGGCTTTCCACACATCTGATCACTTATCCTGTTCACGGGGATATTTACCAAAAGCCACAAACTGACTGAGCTCCTGGTGCATCAAGGCAACAGGACAAGGTGGCACTTCCTGGCACCTTCATGTCAAGAACTCAAACAAGGAATGAAACCACAGACGGCCTCTTGATGTTGATGATGTTGCCTTGTTTTGTTACAGACTCATGTTTTTCTTCCAATGTTCTGGAATCCAAACTTGGAGGTTTGACTGTGTGTAATGCGTCTCACCTCTCGCTGTTGAGCAAATGTAAAATCACAGTGCCAATTAGGCCAGTCCCCGACAAGGGTTGGGGGTGCGTCATACCAGGCTCCCCTCGCCCAGCTACCTCCGCCCGCCTGCTCCCACCCGTGCACTCCGTGGCGCATTAATAAAACATCGGCCACACTTTGAGGTCCTGCTTGCTGTGTAATTGGCAAATTAAAAAGTGAGATGTCTTAAATGCTTCCATAAAGGACGGGCATACATTATGCTCACCGCTGCAAGATATGGGCGGAATTATACGCCTCCTTTCATTCCGCCGCAGTTCCTGTCAGAAGCCTCTGAAGTCGGCAGCGGGGCGGATGCTCCTCTGGAAAGATCTGGCTTTGGGGCGTTTTCCCAGTTTGTGTTCGCATATTTATGGCTTAATCACGATCCCGGCGTTAAGGCAGAGGCAGAGGCAGAGGCAGAGCCATCAACCCGAGTGTTGTTGAAAGCCATCTGTGGTGACTTAATGACTTCAGAGCTTCTGTAAAATTCAAGCGGAAAACGGCAACAGTAATCTTTGTTCTTCTGTCTGACTTGGTGGAGATATTCTAATCAATAGATTACTCAGAGGGCCTTCCAGTGAGCACGCGTTAGTTCCATTGATCATCTGTGTATGAAGGAAGAGCAGGATTCAAGGATAGCAGGCAGCCAAGGTTTTGTGGTCGTACAAGAATGTCATACCTACAAAAATCCATCCATCCATTTCTTTTCATCAGTATCTGTGTATCAGTGATCCAGGGCTGCTAGATACCCAATTCCCTCCAGGAACCTGCTGTGGTAACTTCGGGGGTGCTTTAATTAAGCCTTACCTCTCAAGTTAAAGTGGAGACGCTAATGCTTAACTCGTAGTTGTCAAACATCAGCAGTGTTTTTAGGCGGCATTTCAGGAAGCTCCTCCGTGTTATATGGGTCAGTAAATTAGTTTAGTTAGTTTATTAGTTTTTGTAGATGGGTTTAGGATTTACCATGAATGTGATGCCAGTGAGAGGACCAAACCGTATTCTGCTGGCAAGAGGTCTCACATTCTTATATCTAGACTGGAGATCATTAGCAATTATGCTCTATTGTTACCATGTATCTATAGTCAACGTTGGCCTCTAAGAGATCAGCTGCTGCTGCACTGCCTTTCTGAAAGCTCTCTACTGACATCTGGTGGCAAATATGGAACACACACACGCACACACATACACATACACAAGTGGACAATCATGTTTTTTTTTTCTCACTTTATGGACAGCATTTCCTCCGTTGACATTATTTCCCTTTGTTATAATTAACAATAAGCACATTCTCTCCTTCCGCCTGCAGATTGTGGACACTTTGTTCATCGGCCGCTACGTGCTGCTGGCAGTGGCGAGTGTGGTCTTCCTCGTGGCATTCTTCATGCTGCTTCCCTTTCATTTCCTGGAGCCGGTCTATGCCAAGGCTTTAAGAACACACTAGGGCTGCCAAGGTCAAGGCTGGCGTTGGTATCGCGCCGTTGCTCGACACAACTTTGGACAAGCAGAGCTGATGGGAGGCACCCCCACCCCCACCCTCACTCCCGGCGAGGACTTGGACGACAGAATACAATCCAAACACTAAAAACAGCCAGAGACTTTAGTTTTCCTTAAGGACCCAGTGTTGACTAGTTAGCTGTTGTCAGCCGTTAGCTGTTGCAAACATCGGATATGAGGTCTGCATTCGTTGCTTGCATGCATTCATCTCTGTGAATGCGCGCAGGAAATGAGCGGCTTCTTTGTGAGTTGCGTAAAGCAGAACAATGATTACTGGTGCACATTTACATTTGTATGATAGAAGTTTGTTTTATAAAAAAAAACTGATGATAATAATAAGAATAATGATTTGCAATGCTACATTAAATTGTCATGACTTGATTCCCAACTTGCCATTGTCCACACAGTCTGACAGAAGCAGTAATTTGGAATGCAGTTAATGAGGTTCATTGAAATTCTCGATGATGGAGTCTGAGCAGTGCATTGAATGGCTCCTCCACTGGAATGACGTGCATTTCCCCCCCCCCCCTCTTTTTTGATGAGGAATCTATTTAGACTAAAAGTTAACTTGTGCTTTTTTTTCTGGTTAATCTGTGAAAAATAGACATTCTGCAGAGTAGCAAACAGAGTTGGTCTAAAATATATTTACCCTATAGTGGAAAACAAATGTAATGAATTCGTTGAACCTGTGTTATTCAGACACAATGTAATCACTGCACCTGGGCAAAAGTGATTACTGTTGCATGAAATGGGAATGAACAGACAATTGTGTCTAAAATTAAACATTATTCCAACGTTATGGGCAACAGTGTAGGAACTAAAAAATGTCAACTGCAATCTCCGGTCAAGGTCAACAAGTGGTTTTCAAATGTTTATGATTTTAAATAGTAATTGTCAATTGTTTAGTTGATTGTCAACAATTGACATTAGTTTACATATTGTTGATTATTGAGTTGTTTTAAGTTGCTTTCTATGGTTCCTCCAGTTTGCTTGTCTTTGTTTTTCTTGTTTTGGTGCTGATGTTCCATGTGTCTCATCCCTAGATTGTTTTCAACAAATTTTAATAATTAATAAAAATGAATCCAAACCTGGTTGCCTGCAGTTGAGTGACTCTCAAATTGACCAAACAAGACAAAGAGAAGCTGATAAATGGATGGAAAATGAGCATCATATAGTCTGCTTGACCTCACACCATGGTCAATTGATTGTTTATTGACTGCAGCTGTTATGTTGTTATGCTGTTATGTTTGGAGAGATGGTAAACACATGGAGGTGGAAAGCACACGTTTTTTTGGAAAAGTTGTGCAAGCAAATAAAGAAAGGAATTCATTTCCAACAAAAACAAAAGGTTCATTTCACATAAAATAAGACTTGGAGAAAAAGAAAAATTCAGCCCAAATACTCTTAACCCCATTAGGCATCACATTGGGCCAGCTGATTGGACAATGAAATATATTGTGAGATTATTTAGCGGCAAGGACAAGAGAGTCTTGTCATTTTAGGAGAATTTCCATCATGTGAGAATTTTCATCGTCTCATGCCTCCATTTCCTGTATAGAGCAGTGAAACATTATCATCATATCTCTATTATGTTTGCACATCAGGTCAACCGATGAATCCCAACCTGCATGTATTACAATTACCTTAAAACGTGAAGTGCAACCCTTGTATGAGTGGGATCTGGATTCTCTGGGGGAATATTCCAGATTCCACAGACAGCAATATGTTTTGTTGTCTGGAAGCTCAATTATAAACACTTGCCGCCCCCCTTGCAACACCGTTTTTAAAGTGTGAAGCCCGAAGAGACGTGGAGTAGAATTCCAACCAGGATGATGAAAGAGAATCTAATGAATCAAAACCAATCCTATTAGTTCCAGCCCACATCTCCATACTATGGTCCTTTTTTCTGCGCGGCAATCCACTGCATGATTTCACACAAGCTGGGAAATGGGGATATTCCAACAGGGTGGGAATAGGGTGATCTGAAAGTGTTCAATCTGGAGGGACTTGTTGCCTGTAATTGACCGCATGATTACTGCAAAGCATGATCTTAGCCCCCGCAGGAAGACTCACTGAGGAGCAGAATGGCAGAGCCAGCATGGATATTTCTTTTCGTTTTCTCGACATCACACAGCAAACGATAAGATGAAGTTTTTGTGTTTTCACCAGTTCCCTGCTGCATGCCACTGACACACAGACCATCATGGACGGGCAGAAGAAGATGCGACGGCATTCCTTGGCCCGCTCTCTCGTTCTCACACACCGCCTCGCTCTTCCTCACCTTCCTCTACTCCCAACTTTTCTTTCTCCCCTCATCCCTTCCTAGTTTTTGTTGTGTGTGTGTGTGTGTGTTTTTTTTTTATTTTTGCATCTAAACTCTTGTCTCTGGGGAGTGGGAAAATGAGCAGAACAAAGCATGTGGGGGTCCGGGGGGGGGGGGGGGAGGGGGATCATTTGGAGCCGGGAGACGGAGTCTTTGTGGCGCAGCCAGCTGGACATATAAAGAGATGGGGGCGGGTGAGGTAGAAAAGGGGGAGCAATGCGAGGGCAAAGAGGTGTGAGCGGAAAGCTTCGGGGCGCTTGGTTTGTGAAAGTGCGGAGGGGACGGGGTGCGCGCCTCTCTGCTAGATCCCGCATTCAGACGCACTCAAGCAGAACCTCTGGCTTGCCGTTCACATCCTTGGCCACCGCGCCCCTTGTTTGTGATATGGATACCAGCGCCGCCCTGCCCTGCTCTCACAACACCAAAAAAAATCCATTCAGGTTTTTTTTTTTTTTTTTTTTAAATGGGGGAGTTGGTGCACTTCCTTCAAAATAATGTAATTTAGTGCATGTTAAATTAAGCGGATGGCGCTGTTTGCCATCCTTTTAGTGGTTTTGGCAACTAAAACTTGAGCAGCCTTCCGCGGGGTAAAACTGAGAAGTGGAAGTTCTTATGCTGCCTTTGACACCCAAGTTCACCCAATATGTTTGTGTTTGGCAAACCTCTTGAGGGTGTGGTTCACTTGCTTGCTTTTACTAAACTGTAAAAGATTTGTTGATAGCCTGGTGCCTGGAAAAGAACGAGCACCTCATGTCTTTTTTTAGGGGTGAAGAGCAGCATCTTTCTTTTCCTTTGATACATTTTTTGTGCATGCAGCCACTGGGACATCGTCGTCGCAGCGCACCCTAGGGGGGCAAAATACCCAAACTGAATTCCTAGTGTTGCTGTGGCCTCTTACCTCCCTGTTGGAAGGGAATTACCCCAAAGCTCCGTCTCCAACGGGGGACAATGAGAGCCCAGATTAGAGGTCAGGTCGCTAACCAACGGCCCTCCGCTGCTCGGACATGACACCCCAGCGCTGATGCCAAACAAGACCCTACAGGGGTTCCATTTTGATACTGTTGAAGACATGATTGAATATCGGTCGGGCATCACAAAAGCTGAACAAGTCAAAAGGAAAGCTTCGGAATCATTGGATGTGGGTGGCCGCGGTGGGACACAGTGCTTACGTTGCCTCCAAAATGTTCAAAACTTACACATCTTTCACACCAGGACCAATGAGGGAATGTGAGATCACAAAAATGCAATGGTTTTATCAAACACCCCCAGCTTTCAAGAATCACACTGAAACATATTGGTTGGACTTATTACCAACCATTAAAAAATCATGTAGCTCTCGGCGGGAACCTGCTGGTATCACACGGATAACTGATGTCTGTGGTTTCAATGACCCGCTGAGAAACCCGCTTGATCTGCGCAGACCACAGCAATTTTGAATGATTGGACCCAGCATGATGACCGCTGATGGTCTGCAGTTTTGCACTATTCTTTAATAATTCAGCTCCTCATTTGTTTAGCTCGTCTTGACTTTGGGACACGGCGTGGTTAAATAAAGAGACCACTTTCACAGAGACCGTTTAGCTTGCGATTAGCTAAAAAAAAAATGGATAGCGTGGAGAATCGATGAGCTTCACTTGGAGGAGCTGATCACTGGTGCGGTTGAGCGGCACACTTGAAATGGATTAAGACGTCATTAAAAACAAACATCAAATTCATCAATTTAACAGCTTGTTGTGGGACCACACAGTCCACCGCAGTGCTGTCATCTCATCTCCCATAGACACACATGGCAGCATGTGAGACTTATCAAGCCTACATGTGTGATTAGATGGATAGATAGATAGATAGATAGATAGATAGATAGATAGATAGATAGATAGGTAGATAGATAGATTTCTCCAAGACAAATTTGCGTTTGCAGCGACTCAACAGTGGAAGATAAAAGTGCAGTAAGGAGGCATGCAAGGTTTAAACTAAAAAAAAAAAAAAAAAAAGAGATATAAAGTACAATACTTTATAAAGTACAATATAAAAGCAAATTAAAAATAATACACTTACACTAATCTACTTCACATTATATAGCAATAGGATTTAGTCATACTAGTAGAAGCAGCCAGAGATACATGTAAATCTATCTTTTTCTCAAATTGCTGGTTACCAGAAAGAATTTTGATTACGGAACACTTAAATTCCCCTTTTAAAATTAAGCCAAGAATTAAGAGACGAAAGTGACTTTTACTATGTCTATTATGCTTCAGAATAGGGTGTTTACTTTGTGTGAAAGTATCCTTGAAGTACTAGTATAACTGATGACATTGGGGGAACTTGCCTGTCACTAATGTAAGCTAAGTAACTATGGGTGGTGCCTGTGTTGCACGCAAAATAATAACTACCCCTGGTCAACAAGGAAATGCAACAGTTGACAGCAAAAGATTGGATAATGCATAAACAATGAATGAAACATACAGAGTTCAGATAGATTTTTTAATGATTCTAACAACCACGCTGAAGTCTAAATAACAGAGACAAATGACCCTGAAATTTGCTGGAGGTACACAAGCTTTGACACAGGCCTGCACCACGTTCACTTCCAGGGAGATAGCACATAGATCGTAACAGAAGTGCGATCTCTGCACATGCTGGCAGTCCACTCAAATCAAGATAAGAAAAAAAAAATGTGCCGGAAACTGATTGTTGTTGAATTAAAGCAGAAAATTCTGACAAGGCTGACTCGGTCCCTTTTTGTCTGCAGCTTTCCATCGAGCCAAGATGATGCATGAGACTCATACTGTGCAGACAGGCAGTAACAAATTTGCTTGGCTACTTGACTGGTGGGAGGTTGGGAAGTGAGCTTGGTGGGGGGAGTTGTCACATTAAAGCGACGCAGTGAAAGAAAAAGAGGCCTTTGTGCCCATTTGGTCTTTCTGAAGTTGATGTTTCTCAAAAGAAACAATGTACTTCTGACTTGATGCTCCAGATTCAAACACGTTAGAATATTTTTTATTGTGTATGAAAATAAAATAAAATGTGTCATACATTTTATCTTATCAATTTCTTTTTTCCTTTCATAGTTTTACACCAATTTCCTTTAAATGAATCCTCTTTGATAAATGCACAATTTTGTTTATTATTCTTATCAAATTAGTTTTTTGTTATGCTTTTCCATATATAAAAAAACAAAACAAAATCCCCCTTTCCTCAGCAAATCAGTCATATCTGATGAAATGGAATCTATGTGACTTTGAAAAGCAGAACCCTGTGAGCTCCCCCTAATTTTAACCTCCTCCAGTCTCCCTCCTCCCTCAGACTGAAGGTTGTTTTCTGCTCCCCCTCTTCCACATTCCCATGCAAAATGAATGGCACAGATGCCGTTGGACAAGACAGTACCCCTTGGACTCCTTCCCCTCACTATTCGCTCAGCATGAGGTCCACAAACTTGTTTTTTGATCGTTGTTTCTCCCCCAACCTCTCCCTCCTCTGAGGGCTGATCGACATAGAGAAAGAAGGGAGATGGGCCGACCAAGAGCCACCAAATCAGAGGGAAGACAACATAGGAGCGACAAGCCATGTCTCAGGATTATGAAAAAACAAGTTGTTGAACTATTTTCCCAGAGCAAGAAGCTGACAGAAAAGGACATATTATGGTTGTGGACCGCCAAAGTGGAGATTTTGGTGCTTTTTGAGGGAATGGATGGTGCATAGAACCACACTAGAGATTAATTCACACAGTAAGTACTGACTGAAGATGCAGGTTAGAGCTTGGATTCTGTGGGTGTCCTGCTTCTGCACCTTGGCAGAGTTGTCACACAGGTGCGGGTGCTATGACCTCTCTCAAACTGATACAAGAGTGAGCAAGGGGTCAAAAAGTCGGGTCAAGGAGCACGTCCATCACGGACACCATCACACGCCTCACAAGATCAAGCCGCCACGTCGAAAAGGTGAGACCACAAGTTCCAAAGACCTTCCAGAGGTCTCGCTTACGAACACACAACCACTTGTTGCCGATACAATGTCGGCACATCGATTGTTAAGGAAACAATGGCACACATAAGTGAACTTGGATTGAGAGAGGATCAAAATCCACAGTTGGAAAGTATTTTAAACCATAAATGTGGAATCAAACAGGTCACAACTCTTGTTTTTGACTCCTATGGCATGCCTGCTGTTCGGCATTCTACTTTGGTAAATGCAAATGATCACTCACGTCTTTCAGCACATTTGTTATTTTCACCTTCAAATATACTGCTCCAAACCAAATAAGAGGTATGATCAAAAAGATGAAATACTGTCTTTGCAGTCACAGATGTGGGTTTCAAAGGTTTACGCAACTGGAGTCAAGTTCAAGAGGAAGTGTGTGGAGTGAATAATTTTAGACTGTGCCATATTACAAGAGGTGTCAGCATGAATATGTCCCTAAAGCATAACAAATAGTTGTTTTTTTTACTAGTGTAATAAACAAAATGCTACTGAAGATGATACTAACACAACAATCTATTTACATCTTTGACCCTAACCCTAACCCTAACACTCTGAATATTTTACAATTGTACAAATATTTTTTGCAGATTTTCTTAAATGCAGGAGTGCAAGGAAGTCATCACTTAGCAGAAAATCTATTGGGATGTCATGGGAAATATAATTTTTTTTAGCGTGTTTGACAGAAAAATGAAACAAATTGAATACAAACAGATAAGTATTTTGCTGTACCTATGACTTTATAAGAAACAAAGGAAGAAAGGGGAGAGCATGTGTCTGCTACAATACAGAATATATTTTGTCCTAACAAGATTTAAACATTCATTCAAGCAGACAGCGATTGTTGATTCTTTTACAAAACACACTTGAGTTACACTCAGAACTCTACTCCAAGTCACTTTTAATCGCATCGCTCACTATAGCAGACACATTCTGTCTTTTACTTACTCCATCCCGCCCTCTCTGCCAGTCTCAATACTTCTCCTGACCTTTGGTTGACAGCCTGAAAGAAGTCCCTTGTCTCTGCACATCTCTGCCCAGCAACATTCCCATGGGCTGTGTTTTGCCAGGACCCATCGTTCATCCCCTCTAAACCTTTTGTTGCCGTCTGAAAGCTGGCTGATGCCGGGGCCATCAAGCCCAAGTTGTTGGATCAATATAAACATCCATCACTTAGCCCTACGCCTTTCTCAACCTCACAATGACCAGCTCCTAAACAATGCTTCATTTATGTGAGTCATTGGGAGGAATGAACTAGCGGTAGTTCACTTGTTTGTGGGTCACATTTACTTGCAGTACGGAGGCTTGAAGCTCTTCTTTTCGCAGCCCTTGCTGTTATACATCACGTAAACTATTTCAAGTCATTATCATTTTTAACCTAAATGCCAGTAGTAGAGCTGCTTCTTGCTTAAAACCTTTCAAGAAAAGGTTTAATGAAAACTTTTCTTGACCATTAACAATGGCGAATATACGATACAAAGTAAATGAAAAATGTTCAATGTGAACTTAATCAGCAGTGGTCCGGTTTGTAAGTATATTTTTGAAATCACTCATCTATTTCAGTTATTGTTTTTGATCGTTATTGCATGTTTTGCATGGTTACAATATGTAGTGGATTGATAATGCACAACGTTCTTGACCACTTAGGGGAGACCAACAGTACCAAATGATTCCCTACTAAGTACTGAGTAAGCCCTTACATATGCATGCTTCCTGCTATTGTTCAAAATCATGGGAGCCTCCATCCAGTTGCTGACAGCAAAATTCTTAAAACAAACATAGTGAAATTGTCGAGATTGAACAGCAACTTTGATTTTCTGCAGTTCACCTAGTAGTATATTGAGATAAATTCGAAAGGAAATAAAAAAAAGTTTTGATATTTGTGATTTTATTATAATCAATTTTACAGAATGCTGTATGACAAGAAACTCAATTAGTTAAAAATAAATATATATATATATATATATATATATATATATATATATATATATATATATATATATATATATGTATATATATATATATATTTATGTGTATATATATATATATATATATACATATATATATATATATATATATATATATATATATATATATACATATATATATATATATATATATATATATATATATATATATACATAAATATATATATATATATATATATATATATATATATATACATATATATATATATATATATATATATATATATATATATATATATATATATATATATATATATATATATATATATATATATATATATATATATATATATATATACATATATATATTTATATATATATATATATATATATATATATATATATATATATAAACATTAAATAATTACACAAAGGAAACCGTCATATTGATTACACTATTAAAGTAAAGAAAATATTTTAAGACGAGAACGTACGAGATTTTTTTTCTTCATACGTTTTACTCTGAAAAGATCGATGATCCGCTTTACGCATTTTATTTTGACAAGGCCAAAGACAGGAACCTGAAAGCATATTCTTTACCTTGTTGGCACTTTCACGTAGAGCGAGTAGCAGAAAAAAAAAAAAAAATCCCCTACGAACCAAAGGCGGCATGTGATTGAATTTCAAACGACTAATGGACTAAGTCAAAAGAAAATGTTTGTTTTTAGTTAGTGACGACAGTCAAGGTGAAGCTGTGAAGCTCTTCTTTAAAGTGTCTCCTGGACTGTTAACTCATCGAGCTGTAATGATGCCAAGTGTTACCAGAGGCGTTATACTGACACTATGTGCACTTCTTTCGTCAGGTAAGTGACTGACATTCACTGTATGTGGTAAAAGAAATCATTGCGTCGTTCCATGTGGATAATATCAGGATAACTTCGATTAAGCGGTCAAATGAAAGGGCGTAAGCAGTAATAACGAATGTAGTTGTCATCAATTATTTTCAAACGTTGACATTACAAAGTACGCCGAACATCAGGCACTGACATATTGATATATAAAACGGTTTATTTTTGGTGAACTTAAAAGTAAATGTTGTTTTACTCACTCGATTCAAACACCTTAGAAACAAGCCAAAACTATTCAGCAAAATTACACATCCTGCTTTACAAGTGGGGATTTGACTGTGTATGTCACCCATCCTCTTTCAAGCTGACTGAACAGTTCTATAACCTCCAAAATAACTTTGTTTGCTTTATAACTTTTATTGTAACTGGATAACTGGAACAAAATAGAAAAAATATATCCAATGATCAAGTGGGTAGTTTCTTTGCCTCCTTGTGAGGCAGGGGCTTGAGACGGATGGCGTGTCGTGTGGTAGCCTTGCTTTCCCACACTCTTCTTTCAATTCCATTTTGTCTAAATTGTTTCAGACACACAAGAAGCATCCTCACCGCAGTCCTCCTCCTGAGGAAGTGGCTTTAGCGAATCCGCATTGCCTTGAATGTGTTTTAATTGGAGTCCCATTTTACTTCTCTACCAAGTGCCAGCAGCGAGACTGAGCAGACATTGTTGCTTTAATTTGAAAGGTATTTGGCCAAGTGACAGAGTGAAGTGCCCTACAAGGGCAATCTTTTTGCAGTATTCCAAACAGCTAAAAATATTTACCTAATATCAGTCTCATTTAGTCACTAACATTCATTTAAATGAAATAATGAGCTGCTATATTTTACAGTCATTCTCATGGTACGAACATTTCAGTGATGGGCGTTTTGAGTCCTTTGGTCTTTGGTAACTGTTCAGATTCAGTTAAAGTAAGATAAAAACTTTTTTTCTTCTAACACCTCACATCTTCACAACATTTTTTGACAAGAAGGGATTATGACATCATTTATAAATGTTCCTTTTCTTTTCAAACTGGTCCAAAAAGCCTTCAACTTGGGGGGAAAAAAAATGTCTTTTGTTCTGTTGCGGATATCGTGTGGAAGAGGGGGGAAGTTCCATTCTGCTTTTGTTGGGCTTGATGTTCCTGAGACCCCCATGCTTCCTCTCCTGTCAGGAAGCTGATCACAGTCTCACTGTTTCCTTCAGTGTGGTCATCCAACTGAAGGGGAAGTTCAAACAATGGCATTCCATTGCTGCTGGATGCAAATAGACATTGTTTGTTGGGAGCGAGGTCTCAACGTGTTTGCCGTGGGCGCTAGATAAATGAACTAAGGGGTGCGGCACATCTTTATTGGAAAATGAATTCTACTTCCTGTTTATCAGAGCTCCTCCGTTCCAAACCTCCAGTCTTTTTCAGAGGAACCTCACGCCAGGTCTCAGCATCGGGTCGATCTTAGAGTCAGTTCAGTTCAATCAATGAAGATACATGTAGACAAACGGTGGGGTTTGATGGTCCATTCAACTTCAAACAACTCATTACGTTGTCACATGTATCACATGTTCAAATTGATACGTTTCTCATCAATATTCATGATATCATACATCATACATGATACCTGATACATGATGTGCATCACACTTTCCCATCAATTAGCCCTCATAGCGCAGTTTTCTGCAGTAAATCTTAAACAGCTTGGAAATGAAAAGAATACCAGAGGCCTGATG
The DNA here is from genome assembly GCF_046127955.1 of Nelusetta ayraudi. Taxonomy (NCBI): domain Eukaryota; kingdom Metazoa; phylum Chordata; class Actinopteri; order Tetraodontiformes; family Monacanthidae; genus Nelusetta; species Nelusetta ayraudi. The sequence goes on along the minus strand of NW_027466061.1, from coordinate 2,288,723 downwards.
GGAAATGTTGCTTTCTTTTCAAGATGTTCAATGTTTTCTCAGCTTACAGAGTTCGTGCGGAGGAGACGCCGCCCCGCATCATCCTCCACCCCTCCGACGTGGTGGTGAAACTGGGGAACCCGGCCAGGTTCTCCTGCGGGGCGGAAGGCAGCCCGGCGGTGACCATCGAGTGGCTGCGGAATGGCCACCCTCTCAACTCGTCAGCGGAGGACGGAAAGATGCAGCCCAGCGTGCTGCCGGACGGGAGTCTCCTCTTCCTGAGCGTAGGAGGCAGGAGGGGCGCTCAGTCACACGCAGGGCTCTACGCCTGCGTAGCCCGGAACAGTGCAGGCAAGGCCACCAGCCGCAATGCGTCGCTGTATATTGCAGGTAAGGCAGAGGATTTTTCTTTTTAAATATATATATATATATATTATTTTACACTCAAAACATGGAAAGAATTTGTAATCCACATGTGTACGGTTGTACAGGGTGTCCCAAAAAAATTGACATTGTTTTAAAAGCAATTACCTTGGAAACTATCTGAGCTTTGTATGTCTTTTATTTGGTTTTAGTCATGGAGGTGTGTAAAGGTGCAGATCTGTGACTGCAAGTTTTAAACTGATATACATTTATAGATTAGGTGTCCCTGCAGGACATGTTTGAATTATGAGTTTTAGTTGAGAACTTATTGATGACACTTTGACCAAAGTTGAACAAACCAGAATAAAATCTCCCCTGCATTCAAAATGCATCCGTAAATCAGCCTATCAAAGGAAGTGTTTGCTTTTGATTCTCCTCTGTTCGGAAGCAACATTCTAAAGGTGTAGGCCTGACACACTTGGGAGGATTGATAGAGATGTATATATTGACAGAGGTAGAAGAGCAGAGTGTCAATGTTTGCTGGACAGCGGGGTCAAACAGTGGCGCTAATTGACCAGGGGCATTCACTGTTTACTTATTAGGCTCCCAGCAAGCATGTAGACAAGCAGCTGCTGCCTGCCATGTAGTAATTATAGGACACTGACAGATGGACGATAGAGATTTGGGGGTTTGTCTTTGGTCAAAGCTTTTTGCCATGCAGCAAATGTCACAGCTGCACAAAGTTCAAATCAGCAAGTTCCTGAATCAGAAATATCAAAAAATAAATAAATAAATAAATAAAATAAAAATTTAGACTCTGACAATAAAACAGTGCAACATATCAAATTAAACACAAAAATCAGACAAATAGAACATGGCATGCAGTGAAGGTCCAGTCACTGAAACAGAGGACTCAACAAACTGGAGCAAGACAGAGAGAACCACAGCCCATATAAATAGATGAGATAATGGGGAACAGGGGGAAACAATCAGGGCAGTTTAAGACAATCGAACAAGTAGCCTGACCTGAGAAGAGAGTGACGCTTACAAAATAAAACAGGAAGTCGGGAGACAACATAGAAAAGAAAAAAAAAAGAACTTAACAATGTGTGATGACAACAAAAGCCCACTGGGACATTTCTGAGCTTAGTTCCTCTCAAGTGTCTGAAGTCCTGCTGTTAAAACTTCCCTCACTTTGTTGTTGCAGCGCTGCAGGAGGAGTTCAGTCTGCAGCCCAGTGATGTGGAGGTGGCTGAGGGGGAGGTGGCTGTCCTCAACTGTGGCCCTCCGGTTGGACATCCTGAGCCCAATGTCCGCTGGAAGAAGGACGGCCTGCCCATCAACTACACTGATCCACACTACACGGTGAGTCCTGCACCCTCGGTGCTCGTGGAGCCTTTTTCATACTTTTTCAACATACATGTTTGTTCTCTTCAGGCATTTAGCAGGTGTCGATGTCTCTGTGTTAGTTGACTCCAAACAGAAGAATCATATTTTGGCAGTGCTCTCACACGCTCTCACTCAAACAACCTTACTGGCTGCTACTGCAGTCAGGTGGGGATTCATGTACAGCTTGCAGTGAGGTGGTGCAGAGCAGCAATGACCTAGGATAGGGATGATAACAAACAGCCATCCATCTATCATCTACTGCTTATCCGATTTGGGCTGTGCACAAAAATGCACCTTCTTTGTCTTGTGTTTCAAGAATTTTGAAGTCACTGAGTCTAGTTGTACGTCTGTAGGAAACCAGACCATTCAATTTGATGTTTCTTCTTCTCAGCAAACTAACAAAAAAAATAAATCAGTAATTGAAAATTGGCAAATGTCTTCAGCTTCAGGATTGTAATTTATACACAGTTTGAAATACTTTCACTGGTCGCTGGCATCAGATTATTTCGTCGCCACTTCCGTGTGTAACAGACAGGAATGAGTCCCAGGTGCTTTTACTGAACTCGCTGTTTTGGCGTGAGTCATGCTTGTTCAAAAGAGAGTCAGGCAAAACAAATCATTTGATTTAGTGCTCTTAGCGTTTGTGTTATTAGCACTTCAGTAACTCATGTATCGTTACATTTTACAGAAGGTCATGTATAAGTCAGTGTGTTGATACTGTCTCTCTTCATGTTAAAAGTGGCTTCTTGCAATAAAGAAATGGTTAAATGCCCTAATTAGATGATTGATTGGATTGGATTGATAATTTCTATTACTACACACCACATTTAAAGTTTCCATATTATTTAAAAATGAAAATACTTCACCAACATTGTCTAAAAGCAACATGCATCTTTCACCTGGCAGTAAAGTGAGAAATGTCCGTCCGCTGACTTCACATTTCAGAGAATTTCTTGCAGTCGTCATCCTATAACTTGATATACATTTAAAATTCATATCCATAATCTACGCCTCCCTGAATCAAGTGTCCCATTTGTCTTCCGTCTTTGCTGTGCCATAGGTGCTGAGCGGAAAGCTCATCATTGCCCCTGCGGAGAGGAACCACTCTGGCGCTTACGTTTGCGTGGCCAGCAACACAGTGGGAGTGAGAGAGAGCAGAGCCGCTCGGCTGTCTGTGCTCGGTGGGAGGAGAACACGCCGCCGACTCGCTCGGAACACTCAGACAGTATCGCCGATCAAAGCCACGCTCCAGTGTCGCATGTCTCACCTGAGCTGCTGCTCTGTCCCCCTGCAGCCAAACCCGTGTTGGTGCTGAAGCCGGAGAACGTGTCGGCCCGATTGGGCGAGTCCGCTCAGTTCTACTGCCGAGCGAAAGGTGACCCTCCGCCCGCTGTGGTCTGGAGCAGAGAACAGGGGCCTCTGCCCAATGGCAGGTACTTGGTTTATAGCGGCACACAGAGGTGTACATTTCAAATGAGATTATAAATATGTCATTTTGTTGTCTTTTTCATTGTCTGTTTCATCGTTCAGGGTCAATCGAACTTTCCAAAGTGTTTAAATTCTTCTGTAAATGTAGCATAGAGTTTAAGCTGAATGAATTTTTTATATGTAAAAGCTGTTTGCCTTACGCCTAAATAGTCCTGAATAATAATGATTAAATTTCATCGCCTATAGAATCTTTTCTTCTGTTTTGCCGCCAGCTGACGCCTACTTGGAGAATTTCCTCAAGTATTTACAAACTTGGTTGAAAACAAAATTTGCTGCTATCAGAAAAGTCGGTTTAAAGCGAGTAAATGTGGGAACTGTTGAGCTTGTGTCTGTGTTTGAAGGTATCTTGTGAACCCGGACCAGACGCTCCAGATCCACTATGTGACTGCACAGGATGCCGGCTGGTATACTTGCAAAGCGGCTAACGACGTGGGCGTGGTCACTGCGAGAGCACAGCTCCTGGTTGAAGGTAAGATGATGAGAAACGGGAACAAGCATCGCATAGATTCAAGGCAAACATTCTGAATACATCCAGAGTGAGAAGGTTCAGGCTCCAGTAATGATGTTGTAGAAAGTAACGGAGAAAATTTTCTCAATCCCAATTTATCTATATATTCCAGATCATATATAGTCTCCATTATTATCTGGAAATATTGATATTATATTCTGTATGTGTGGCAAGGAGCTGTTTCTTACTGAAGCATGACCTTTTGACCTGGACGAGGTCAGAAGGAATTGAGAGCGTGTGGATTGTGGGTGTCCCGACTTAAAGAAATTGCACTTGCACTGCAATTCTTCATGTTGTATATCACAAATGCTTAGGGTGTCCATTATTCCAGCACTGTAAAGAGGTGTGTCTAGTGTCTAGTATCCGATTCTAGGTCCCTGCGCTGAGTTTGATCACAAAGCCTTTTGGGGCATGTCTAATGAAAACAGATATTTCTAATATAGATATATCTAATCTAACCTTTTTTTTTTTTCTAAAAACATCTTTTAAAAAATAAATTCACTTTTTGTCTTTTTATCCAGAGGCTGCCAGCACGGAACAGAAAGATCTCCACAAAGAGCTGTCAGCCCTTCGAGTTTCTTTGGAAAGTGTTTCCATGATGGCCCCTGGATCCAACATGTCCAAAGTGCAGTGGAAGGTACGAGCCTGCTGGAAACCAACAGATTCAGACATTCCGGTGTGTGTCAGGTGTGTAACCTGTGCGTATGTGCTTTCTGCCCCACGCAGCTCCAGTCCCTCCCGTCTCAGCCTCATTACCTGGATGGCTTTGAGGTTCTGTACCGCTCTCTCCTGCCCGCCACCTCAGACTGGGCTGCCAAAAAGGTCTCGCTGCCCAGTTTCCAGGCTCAGACGGGCCCCTTGAGGAGAGGCTACAAGTACGAGTTCAAAGTTCGCCCTTACGGCGGCAGCTTGTACGGGAGGGAGAGCAACACTCGTCACCTCAGAGTGCCTGAGACTGGTATGACCAGAGCATTTGTGCTTCAGTTACTTGTAGGAACATTTGCTTCTAAGACTGCAGTGACAGTATTTTTTTTCCCCTGCAGTGCCCAGCGCCCCGCCGCAAACTGTGTCCGTCACCATCAGCCACGAACAGAACGACACCATCCGTCTGAGCTGGGAGCCTCCTCCGCACGACGCCCACAATGGCATCATCCAGGGATACGAGGTAACGCCTCAGAACATGAGTTCACTATGGGACCCATTTCATCAGTGTTCAATATGTGCACCGCCTGTGACACGGCACACTGGGTCAGTTGGGTGTGCCGTGTCACAACTGGGTGACTGAGCACACTCCAAGACGCAAAAAGACCTCTTTTTGAGAGTGAATGCAAATCATGAAAGTATTGATTCAACTCCTTTACAAGTACAGGCTCTAAAATATACTTAAGTAAAAAGGAAAAATATATATATATATATACATTTTTTTACCATTGATGAAACAGTACGTTTGTTGATAATTTTGCAAAATACTATAGTTTTTTTTTTCTTTTTTAACTGCATTACGTATTGTCATCATAATGATGATTGTGACCAGTGAACAATTATTGAATGTTGACCCTTTCAATAATAACCACGGTACTTTAAAATAATCGCCCTCGAAAATATAACCCACTTTGATAATGATACATACTATAACTAGATATAAATAAATGAACACTATAAATATATTAACACTGTAACATAGTTCAAATATTTCCATTTAAAAGAAAAACTATAAATAAAATGATAAGTGAATGACTTTGAACAGAAGTGAAAAGTCGTCAGAAAAAGAAATACTGAATTACAGATATCTGAAAAATCTACTTCAGTACAGTAACAAGTAAGTAATTGTACTTTGTTAGTTTCCACCTCTGGTGCAGTGGACTGAACAGCAGACTTCAGTCTTAAAACTCTTCCCTGAAACACAATGTGATGATAGATATGCATGTAAGGAAGAAGCTTTAGTAAAAACCAGGTTTCCCTGCTGTTTTTCAGGTGTGGTGTGTGGAGTCTGAGGAGCAGCAGTTCCAGAACTGGACAGTGAACAGTGGCCAGCACAGCCTGGACATCTCTGCCCTCAAACAAGGGAGACAGTACCGGATCACTGTAGCAGCAGTCAATGGAGCTGGAGTGGGAATGCTGAGTGACCCTCACGGGTTTATCCTCAGTAGGTTCACCTCCTGGATTTGGTTGCTGCCGTCTGTATTGGTGTCTTCTACTAACCTTTGAAAGGTTTGTTTGATGAGCTGGTGTCTAACGAGGACTGCCGTCTCCTCCCAGACCCACAGAGAGGTGTGGGCCTTGACTCAGACACCCAGAGACGAGACCTCTCCCAGGTCCTGGCTCTGCTGCAGGACCCGGTGTTGATTGGCAGTGTTGGCGCCCTCTTGTGGTGTGTGTTAATGGTTGCAGTTATCTGCCTCCTACGGCGTCAGGGCAGGGCAGGCCACCTGCTGCCGAGGCCTGGCAGGAGTAAAGGTGCGTCTCCTAATGGGCTCTTTCGTTTTTAATGAGATGTCTGCTGTTATTGGTTTAGCCTCAGAGTCACATGGGATTTTTCTTTTTTTTCTCTCTTTTTTTTTTTAAAGATGTTCACCATACTTGTGTACCATTTTGTTCATGTCTTGTTTGCAGGCTTGCACAGACTGGCCAGTGAAGATCTCATCATAAAACACAGGTACCCAACTGGCAGATATACAGATAAAGAGCTAAATAAATAAACTGTTTTTATTAAGTCTGAACACACACACACATACACGGTGCTGCTTCCTCGTCAGGATGGCTGCTCCAGACTCACCTTGGATCTCTGGAGGGTGGAGACCTCAACTCAGCCAGAAATATCAGGACTTATGGGTCCAAGGTCAGAATCACCCAGGAATCAGAAGCACCAGTAAGAGTTTATCATTTACCCCTCAAGCCCAGATTGTTAAATTCACTGTCGGCATTTAGTGAAACTGCAGATTGTATGTTGACTGCAAGTTGTTGCTCTACAAGCAGATATTTGTATGAACCCTTTTCGTAATGTCACCGTTATCTACCTGTCGTTGCTGTTCGGAATATGTCACATTAGCATGTTAGCATGTTTTGAATGTTTTTGGTATGACGCAGTTCAATTCAAATTGAAGTTTAATTTAAAAAGGTGGCTTTATGAAACACATCAATATACCATCTTCTTAAAAAAACTAATTTGACATCTTCCTTTAAAGCCATCAGGACACTCAGTGAGAAGCAGAGGCTTCTTTCTGCCAGAAATACATCTGTCAAAGAACTGACTTACTTCAGACAGTACAATTGCCAACATGATTTTCATGATTTTCAGACAGTTTTGCTCAACCAATCTTTTCTGACGCTCCCCTCAGACACAGTTGCAGATTTTCCAGTCCAATCATGCATCATTTAATCAGCTTTGCACCTTTTGGATTTGGATTGTTCTTGTTTTTGTCTTTCATCAGGCCTCCCTGTCTCATCCAAGAAGGGCCCCAGCTGCCTGGAATCCACTGTCCCCATTGTGACCGACAGCTGTGGCGTCTACGGAACCTTTTATGTGGACCTCATGGGCAGCGGCCTCCAGACCTTCAACAGCCCCGGACGTTGCCCTAAAATGCTTCATGGCGTGCCTCATCAGCAAGGGACCGAGACCATCCAGATATTCAGCCAACCGATGGCGAAGACGGCGGCCTTTGGCAGCCTGGAAGCTCTGCCGTGGAAACAGGCCATTCGGCCTCAGCCCAGGATGGGTGTGTTGAGGGAGTCGTGGGAGAAGAACTACAGCAAGCAGGGTGAGGAGGGTCGGATGGCTGATAACGGGACATTTAGACGCTTCTTTTTTTGCTCTTCCCTTCAAAGCCAATCATCTGTCACCATCTAACGCAATGCTCTGCAACATCTTCTATTATACCAACTAACTTCATGTCCTGTTTCACCACATCCATAAAATCTTCTCTTTGGTCCCACTTTAGACCTCCTGCTTGGCAGCTCCAACATCAGCATCCTTTTACCCTCTGTGTGTTTCCAAAGCATCTCAGTCTGGCCTCAATGGCTTTACCTTGAAAACATCTAACATGGTAACAGGCCATTAGAACTAACTGCCATTGATATGATTACTAGACCTATGTTGCTTTGAGGTTGTTTTTTTCTTTCTTTTTTTTAAGTTTTTATTGTAAAATTAACACAATGCAGACAGTTGTGTATTTTCTTTTAATCATAATGTCATGCACAAGTCCAGGATGTTGGGTAATGTGTTCATTCCTTGAACCCACAGAGTTGCACGCTGTCAACAGTGTCCCCATAGTGCCAACTGGGAATCAGCCTTGTTCAGCCAATATCTACAAACAGAGACTCAGCCACATACCATCAGGCAACCACGGTATGGACAAATATAAAGACTGTCATGTTGATATTAGCTGCTGTTTTTTTTCCCCTGATTCTGAAGTTTGATTGATCGTGTGTCACATAAAAACAAACAAAAACGACATGACGACATGGGATAATGTTCAAGGTTTTAGGTTACAAACAAATATAAGCCGGACCCATTCATGGCAAAAATAATGCGAGTGGATAAATTTGAGATAGCTGCTAAATATAGTATAAAAAAATAATACATTTAGCTCATATAACTTACAGTTCCAACCTCATACATGCTCTAAAGTCATACATACGTTGTTGCTGCAGCCTGGTGTAGTAAGGTACAATTGACTCAAGGTGGCAGTCGGCACATTTGTAAAGAGAAAGCAATGGAGACGGCCAAAGTTCCTGGGACTGCCGGTGAAAATGAGCAAATGTTGCTCTAACATGGCTCAATACATCTTCTCTTGTACAAAAAAATAATGCTTCATAACAATTTGATCATTTAACAGGTACAGTTGGGCATTGTCTCCTTTAAATACATGCATTCCTGTTTTTGCACAATGTATACTCTAAAAATCAGTCACAGCGTTACAACACAAATCACTTCGACAAACAAACAGCTGATTTCTAGCAGGAGAAGGTTTTGCAGGAAACCCGCTTCCAAATGTTTCAAAATATTTCATTACATGCATGCGTAACCTGCTAAAAGTGATATATGCCTATGTGCCTTCAAGGGCTTTGCTGTTCCTTTGAGGGATTTAAATTAAACTTGGCACATGCGTGGTTGTGTATCTGTCAAAAGGTAAATGTAGCCAGCGTGGCTGCACTGAGCACATCTAAACCCTTGATGTGACGCTGTCCTCTTCCTGCAGCAGTGTCTGCGTGATGCCTCTGGTGAAGAGATCAAAACGAGACTTCATTTAAAATGTATGACATGCTGTGCATTCCAGACAGACACAGGGGACGCGGGCGCCTGCAAAAAAAGATCACGCTCCCTCTGACGATGCTGAGCTTTGTGAAATGCTCTGTAAACTGCTGTGTGGACATATAGTGATGGGAAAAACTCAACTACTGAGTCTCATTACCAGGTTGTTTGCGCTTGATGTCACTTCAGTCAGTGCTGTAGCGTAAAATGAAGATGGAGGTCAATTAGTGTTTTGGTTTTTATATTTATTTAGTTTAGTTTTAAGTCAATCTAGTAGTCAATAAATCAACTAGGTGCTCAATATTATTGTTAATAAAAGGGTGAAAATGCAGTCAAAGAAGATACTGTTTCTTTTCTCGAAGTCAGTTTGTCACCTGGCTTTTGTGGGACTCGTACCGCTGGACCTGAACTGGTCTTGCTTGTGACTTTTACAGGAGGACACCCAGACTGCAGCAAAGTGAGCGGCTGTCCTCGCCTGCTGCATTACTCTGCGTCGCTGCACCTGGTGGACATGCTGCCACCTCCACCCCCAGTACCCACGGAGGACACCACAGACTCACACAGCCTCACCTCAGACGAGGGGTAAGAGACTCACTCACTCAGGCCGACTGGCTGGGCCTTGCAAGCGGACAAACAGAAAATGCTGATGCACTGATTCTTTTCGACCACCTTGGGGCGCCAGCATGTAGACGGTCTAATGTGTGTTTGAATTATTTGTCGCTGTAGTAAGGAAACTACTTACATTACTTACGCACAACTACTTACAAACTGCTTGCACTTACTCACTACTTCTTACATTTGTTCGTTCAAAATGGCCTAAACCTCTTTTCTGTATAAATAAGAAATCTAAATTAAAAAAAAATATGCATGGTCAAAAAACAAAGTGAAACATCAGAACATACGCTTACATTCTGTACCATTCTTTGTTATTTGAGGAATTTTAGAAACCGCACAGGTCTTAACATTGTCAGAACTTTAAACCATTAATTTACTTGAATTATTTTGGTGAAGTAGATAGTTTTGATATTGCTTGGGCTTCCAGGTACCAGTACCCAATATGTTTTAAAGGCATGCTGTGGTTAGTCTTGAATTAATGAAATTCCTATTAGAAACCCCCCAAAAAACCCAGAAACTAGACTTATAAAATCATAATGTTTTGCATTAATAAAAATACATGCAATTTGTTGTACACTCATTTACAGCATGTATAGTGTATGTATTCCACAATCGTTTACAACAGGCAACTTTGTGAGTATTATGTCTACAATAACTGTTAAAGTAAAGGTTTACAAACTTGTTATTTTAAAGTCATTTGTGATGGAAATTTAAATTTTTACAAATTTGGATTGGAAATGTTGGTATTTGTTGACAATATTTGTAACTGTTTAACTAAAAAAAGCTTTTCACTCTTACACTTTATCAAACGCTACATAGAATGAACACGTTGGTCTCTCCCCTCAGCTCCAGTCGCTCCACAAAGCTCACGGTGGACATGGGCTCTTCACCGTCACTGTGCAACGCCTCCAAGGAGCGAGCAGGATCCACCTGCCACAGCAGCCACCCGCCAACAGCCACGTACTACCCGGCAGCGGACGACAAACACGACGCCACTCTGACGGTGGAGGAAGCCACCCAGTATCTGGAGCTGAGTTCCAAACCCGAGAGGTGCAGGTATGTGGGTCGCTTCCAGCAGAACCTCATTTGTTCTGTGTCTGCACTGTCAGCACTGTTGGATCCGCCCTGCCCGCTTGGTTGGTTTTCACTGCTGGGAAGTTTACTTTGCAAATGTAATTGATTAAAATGACATGTTACTCTATTGAAAATGTAATAGTAGTGTAACTATTTAAATTACTTTATCAAAATAATATAACTACCTAAACTATCTAAATTTTGAATGAATATTCTCAACTGTGTGGACAGTGTGAAGCTTACAACAGCACTCAAAACAGACGTGAGGTGTGATAATAATGTGTAATGATAATTCCACAAGTAACTGCTATTTCATTTTTTTTTCCAGTAATGTAACTCACAAATTACTCTTCTCTTTATTTTGTAATTTAATGACTTAACCGCATTACCCGTGCTCATTCCTCTCCAACACAGTTAGTTTCTAAATCCGTCCCTCTGTGTCATCAGCGTCCTGCCCGAGCAGAGACCCTCGCTGTCCCACCCCTTCTCCCTCGCCACGGGCTTCGCCGCCGGGCCGGTGCGGCCTCCCCAGCCGGAGGACGACCTCGGCGGCGGCGAGGCGGGGCCCCCGCACTTGTCCCTGCGGCACGCCCGCCTCCAGAGCACGCCGTCGTCCTGCTACAGCGACTGGGACAGCTCGCTGTGGAGCACCTGGAGCTCGGTGGTGGACAGCAACATGGGCAACAGCGCTCGCACCAGCCTCATCAGCTCGGTGGACAGCTGCTACACCGCCGACAGTGCACACTTGGCCCGCCTGCTGGCCGCCGCCGCCGCCGCCGACACCATCAGCGGGTGCTCCCTGTCAGGTGAGTGGAGGGAGAAGAGAAGCAGGAGGGTTTTTTTTCTTCTTTTTCTTGAAATTGTCTGTTTGAAACAAAAAAATAAAAACAAATATCAGAATCTCCTCAGTCTGAGACACTAATTAAATGTCCAGTGTGTGATTTCTGATTTTTATATTAGTAAAAGCTCATAAACAGCCCATAAATACATTAATAAAAGTGCATAATCACAGTACAATAAATGTATTTGGTTTTCCTACCCTTATAACGGTTCTTATTTATATACAAGAATACACGTTGTGGGGGTCTTGTTCCTAGCTAGCTGTCATCTTGTGCCGCCATATTTCTAAGGAAGCCTCGTGTGGACAATCCAGCCTGCCTGGATCGTATTTACGGTGAATGTTCGCGTCGTAAATAAACCAACGAAGAAGATGGTGGATGAGGTATCCAGGTTTTGGTGCGCATGGCACCGTAGTTTACAGGTAGCGGAGGGAGAGCGAAAGACGCTGCAATCTTAAAGTAAACCACTTGATGTCGCTGTTTCCTCAAACTCTTCAAGTATTACACGCTTAACCGTTAAGCCACCAAAAAGAAAAGAACTGGGTTTATCGGGTGAGGGAGTTTGCCAGTTGTATTTACCACATCCTTCCACTAGATGGCCCTTCATGACCGCCCGTGATCCCTTTTGAATCAAGTGGCCCCGCAGACAGAATAAGCAGTGGAAGGTGAAATGTGTGTTGCACAGACTCCTCCTGACCCTGAACACTGTGACGCTAGTTAGTTTCATCACTTTCATGATATCCAGTCCTTCATTTTCTATCATCTTTACTGCCTCTGCTGAGAGATGAGGCCTGTCCCGGCTATTTTGGGGGCGAGGGGCGGGGTTACATGCTGGACAAGTCAGCCAGTTCATCACAGACAGACAGAGAGATAGACGGACCGACAACCTCACACCTACGGACAGTTTGGAGCTGCCAGTCAGCGTGACGTGCACGTCTTCGCACTGTGGGAGGAAGCCAGCGTGCATGGAGAAAACCACAGTCAGTTAACAACATTGTCTTTTTACAATCTTATCTTTCTCTACGTGTCCGATTGCCTGAGAAGTGCCTCCAGAATTTGGTTGTCCAAAGTCTTCTGATTCTGGTTCTGATTCTGAACAGAGCAAACTATTAGCGTGGGCATCGAACCCGCAACCCTGTTGCAGTGAAGCGACACCGCTTATGACTCCACCGCTGTGTCATGCTTTGGCTCTCTCTTCATGAAAACTTTTCACTCATCTTTTGTGAGTCTGGGCACACGTATGCAGACACGCACGCACACCGCTTATACCTCGTGTCTATTTTTCAAAAAGACAAACGCATCAAGCTGAATACCCGAGGCAATGTCAGACAATTACTTGGGACCTTTCAGCAAATTGAGTCTCCAAATGAGTCATCCTTTCCTCCAGTCACCTCATCAGTCTCTCCGCTCCGCCGCCGCCGCCAACGATCTGCTTGATTCCTGTCGCCACTTTTGGCTCCTTCCCTCTCCTCCTCTTGTTTTTCCACACTTGCAGCATTGCTAAAGTGAAAGAAAAACTCCAGGTGTTTGTTTCTTTTGCATTTTCTCTCCTCGTCGTCCAGCAGCAGGTGTTGCTGTTTGTTTTTACATCGAAGCCGCCAATGGTTTGAAAACCGTCAGACGCCACTGAGAGCCGCGTTGAGGCTTCATGTTTAGTATTTGCAGGAGCCTTACGCTGTAAAGGTACAGCATGTAAAATTCTGCCTTCTAGTGGTCAGGTTTCAGATTGCTGCTCCCATTCGCCTACGCCCCCTCTCCCGAGCTTGCCAGTGAACTACGATGGCCTGCACACCCAAACCTGGATACCTCGTCCACCTTCTTCTTTGTGGGTTTATTTGAGGACGCGAGTGTTGACTCTAAGTACGAAACTTGCTGTCAGGCAGTTGTATTGTCCACACCAGGCTACCTTAGAAACATTGGAGGTATAAGATAGCAGCTAGCTGGGAGCAAGACCCTTGCTCAATGTATATTGTCATATATAAATACGAACCATTCTATGGGCAGGAAAACCAAATGACTTTTACTGTACTGTAAGTATACGCTTTTATTAATGTGTTTATGGGCAGTATATTGAGTTTTTACCAACCTAAAAATCACAAATCAGGCCAATATTATACACCGGACCTTTAAGTCAGGGATTATGCGCCCAATCATGTGACTTCATGTTAAGTTGACGTTGACGTGAGCAAACCTGAGAGGGAAACTTTTTCTCAGCACACAATAAAGCCCCAGTCTTTTTAATAACCTGTCTAACATTCAGGCCACACAAGACAACAAACACACTGAAACCTTTTTTCCCAGGGACGCCCCACAGGAAAGTCTGTGCATGAATCCAACAACAACATTCAACAAGGAGGAAAATAAGTATTAGACTGGAGAGGTGGAATATGGGGATTTACATTTTCCTCCCCATTAGATCTGATTTACCTCCTTGGCACGGGGAAGTTAATTGGCTGTGGGGATAAGAACAGTGTGGGCTGATCATGTGCTGTGTGTCAGGTCGGGGCACTTTCCCCTCGCTCGCTTTAATTGGCAGAACCTCTATGGCTTGAAACTGGCTTTTGCTGGGGAAAAGAAAGAAAGAAAGAAATGGGTGGGGGAAAAAAATCCTGTTCTTTCATTGCTGCACTTTGGAGCTCTTTGAAATGCAGTGGCACCTTTTAGAATCCGCAACGCCGCTGATGTGAACTGGCAATGTTTGTTTCACTTTCAGTGACAGGCAGCCGCTTCAAAGAAGCCTCTAAATTAGCTTTTTTCCCCCAGAGGACGAGTGTGAAAGCTGCTCTTCAAAAGTCTTGAAATGTTTATTTTGTTCTGTCAACGCCTCTGAGGGGCAAAAAAAAAAGAGAGAGGGAGTTTTCTTCATAAAGCCCCTCCTGCTTCTACACCCGAAAGCGCATGTCAACGTGCCGTCCTCCCTCTCCTCTGTGCAGACTTCTCTCCGCCGGCCTCTCCTCTCAGCGCCTTGTACCCGTCGTTCCGCGCGGAGGGCGATGCGTTCGGCGAGCCGGAGCCCGTGCCTGCGTGGGACTGGAACATGGCCTGGGTGGAGGAAATGGAAGCCAGGTACCGAGCGCAACATCCCGGGAGGAGCGGCAGAGCCTTCGACGGCTAGGGCCCTCCGGCCGGAGGGATGGGAGCGGGCGTGGGGGGGGCACCTCAAAGCGACAACACAAACAAACATGGCAGTACATCGAAGGCATTGGAAAGAAATCCACCCATCCATCCATCTTGAATACCCGCTTCTGACTGAAGTCAGGGTGACAGAGGTCTGCTGGAGTCTCTCCCGGCTGTCTTAGGGTGACACCTTGGACGACTTGCCAGTTCATCACAGGGCCACATAGACACAAACAAAGACAAACAAGCATTCACACACTTACACACACAGACAGCTATGTTCCCAGTTCGCCTCACATGCATGTTATTGGAGTGTGGGAGGAAGCTGGAGAACCTGGAGGGAACCCATGCAGACTCCACACAGAAAGACCAGCAGGCCCGGAATCCAACCCACAACCTTCTTGCTGTGAGGCGTGGAAAGAACTCCGTCAACTGCAAATAATTTCAGAGTTTTGATGTCCCCCCCACCCCCCCACCCTCGGTGTTTCAGGCATTATTTGTACGCCTCGCTCTCCTCTAGCGCAGCCAGTTTTTCTCAGGGCAGCCCAGCGTCTGTTTTGCATCCTTCAAATGACTCTCGTCGAGTTTCTGAACTTTATTTTTCCTCCCCTTTGCGTCCCCTCCTCTCATTAAACTACGGCATAATGAGAAGCGTTTCCCCCGGGGGAGTTTCTCACCCAGTGTGTTTCTGGAAAAAGGTCCAGAGAGTCACGGCAGCGGCGCAGGCAGACGGAAACAACTTGTGTTTGTTTTCCGTTTCGCAAGTTCAGTTGCAGGACTTTGGTCCAACTGAAGCCGGACAAAGAAACGCATCGCGTTCCGTCACACTGTTGCCCCTGCAGGAAGTAGTATTTAAAAAAAATAAGGCAAAGATCCTTCCACTTCCTGCCGTCTCCTTTATTTTTGATACATTTTCCAGACATTCTTATCTTTATACAAAAAGTCACACTTTCAATGCAAACCGATTACATTGGCGTTAGGGAAAGAACGGCCGTAGGTCGGACTAGCAAAAATAGATATTGTTTTATAAATGACTCATGTTTTTGTATTTAATAAAGTCTGAGCTTAACTTTAAAAAGACAAATTGTGTAACACGAAAAAGTTGTGTGCATAGCTTAGCCTTTGCATGCCATGATGGCGCTTTATAAACCAGTAACTAATTATCGTAGAAGCCGAGTCGTAAGTTTTGTAAGAATTTGCATTTTTTATTTTTGTTCGCGCTGTATTGCTCAAATAAATTCTCTGTGCTGATGGAATGAAAGCCTCTCGTCTTGTTATTGTTTCCCCCGCTCTGCCGCGGAACGCAAAACCTCCTGCCCGCTTATGAGCATGAAAAATTCTTTGTATCGTTTTCAGAATACATAATTAAACAGAGAAATATAGAACAACCTGCAACTGCGCCTGCGGGAGAGCGATAAAATAGATCCTGACAGGAGTTATCTACCGGCCAGGATGTTTTTGTTTTGCTTTTATCAGTCCAGTGTTGGCGGAGGAGGTGATGCATCTGCATTCCTGACTGCGTGGCCTGCCGCGGGAGTCTAATTGACCGCTGCTGGGCTGAAGGGCCGCGCAGAGCTGGGAGGTGATGCTGAGAAGTCATCGGTTCGACTTGATCAGCCAAGGCAAACATTGCTGCTTCACCTAATTACAAACCATCGGAGAGAATAATTAAACCCTAATCTGTGGCTTGTTTATCCTGACGGGGGAAAAAAAAGTGTAATTCTTCGATGTTGTTGTTGTTTCCTCGCTGTTTTGAGGGCGATTATTTGCCAACTCCTCTATCTTGATGCCTCAGTCTGACCTTGCCTGACACGTCTGGGTATTAAGGGAGGGAAAGCTGCAGGGCCCCAGCAGATATTCTTACACCAAATCTAATATGATTTCCTCAATGACTTGTGTTCAGGATGAGCTTTGTCACGCAGCTGGGAAGCAGAACACCTCTTCCCCCCCCCCGCAGTAATCCTCTTCTTACATCTGGACGGCCGGGGTCAAGCTGGAATTGTTGCGCTAAGAGCCGTTTTTGCTGTCTTTTTTTCGTAAGCCCCTGGGATCCGAATTTGTATGTGTAGTATTTAAAACCCCCAAACCAGTCCATAATTACAAAAAAATTAAAAAAGTTTGAATTGTTGTCAAATAAAGTCAAGCAGACTGAAAAAGGTAACACAAAGTGAAAACATCAATCCTGCGGGGAAAAAGACAAAAAAGACAAAAAAAAACAGAACAAGTCAGACTGTGTTAATTGTTCAAGACGTCTGTACAATCTCAGTGCTGTACAACTGGATTATTTCCTCTGAGTGTGTGTGTGTGTGTGTGTGTGTGTGTGTGTGTGTGTGTGTGCGCGTGTGTGTGTGTGTGTGTGTCCTGGACTGCCAAAGGGATTATCCTTCATCTGTCTCCTCCACTAAAGGCCATATGTTTCTACGCGAACCCTCCAGCCCCGCCGGGCAGCACACACACACACACACACACACACACACACACACACATGCACACTCGGCCACACACCGAGGGCTTCACGTAGTAATGAATTACATGCTACTGTATGTTTGCCTCCCTTATTAGTTCATATGCGCGTGCGCATACACACGTGCGTGCGCGCACGCTCGAGACGGCGTGCACATGCTGCCCTTGGGATTTGTTGCATGGCAGATTTTGGTTTATGCCAAAATACCAGCTTTATATAGCATGTCAGAAAACCAATGACCCATATTAGACATGGCCTGAAACCACACACACACACGCACACACACACACACGCACGTCCGCGCACGCACGCACGGGACACATGCTCGTGTAGATTTATTGAATGTTTATTTCTGCAGTCTGTTATTTCGCCAGTGCGTAATTACCGTTCTAAGCCCAGACATGAAAATATGGACAAACGGTTTGCATGCAAATCACGGAACATGACTGAGGTCAGAAAATTAGCAGTTTTACAGGTTTCAAATCCTCAGCTATTCAGCGGGGTCCAGTGTGGTGATGGGCTAGGTTTTTTCACCACGGTGGCCTCAGAATGAGTGGATGCAGCAAAAAAAAATCGAGAGGAACAGAATTTAACCCCGTCAAGCCTGACTGTTCAAAAAAATAGACCGAAATTTCAAATTTCATGGGCTTTTTTTTTAAAACCCATCTAACAAAATCTTCTTAGTTCATAATTTTCTATCACAATTGATATGTTGTTGTTGCTCACAACATTGGGAATTTGGGAAAACTGGTATTTTCCAAATGAGTAAACACCCCCACCTCCACCCTGAGCTCCCCACACCAGATGACCAATAAAAACTCCTAAAAAGTACAGCTGCAATCAAACACTCCAGCAAGTGTGATGGCAAGACCCAGTGTGAGGTGTAAATCGATTGCTGCTTGCAGTTGAGCAGGCAGTGACACGCTCCCATTGATTGACAGCCAGGTTTAGTCGTGGTGTCGCATGCTAAGGTGGTAATCGTTCAATTAACGAGAAATCAATGGCTCCCATATGGCCGATCTGTTTCAATACTGGCCGGTCAGTCACACGAGGACCTGCTTCAACATTCATATTGTGATGGAGATTGTATGTGGGCCAACACACTGGGGGTGCAGACGTCTGTCTGAGCATTTTAGAGAGCGACCTACCTGCTTACCTAAAGTAGATCATTTTGGCTCGGTTTGATCCTCCTGTTAACTGCCAGGTTTTTTAACCAACTGATTAATTGGTGTTCAACAGAGACTTGGCACTGATATCTTGTTCTCTCATAGAAGAAAGAAAAAGCCCCCAGTGCCCTGTTTGTTTCATTCTACTTCTTGCAGGTTTCAAATCTTTAGCTATTTAGCAGGATCCAGTTTGACCAGCAGCCTGAGGTCAGCACCCAATGTTCAGATTTTTAAATCTAGATCAAAAAAAAATCTTCCATTGTTCTCGTGCCTGTGGATGAGTTATTTTAAATTAGTTTAAAATGATTGTTTTAATTGAGGAATTTAAATATTTATAAATTTATAAATGGTTGAGTCATCCCTTCTGTGTCTTTTTAATTGAAGTTCTACTCTGAATCTGTGCCCTTGATCATGTGGGTTTTTTTTTTTTGTAATTTGTTTTGTCACTTCTCTTTTGCCATTTTATTTGAATTGTCTTTTTGTATGACGCATGCTATTGAAATCCATAAATAAAGCCGCCTAGAGTTGCCTTGTCAATCACACACACCATCCACCTCTGATAAAAATCCTATAATCTCTTTAGCATCTGCTGGCCACGCGGTTGCTTCCTGCCCATCCACCGTCTTAGCGATCACTCTAAGTTATACTGATGACTCTCTAATGTACTTTTGATTTTCTTTATGTGTGTTTTTTATGAATATCAGTTCCTTTTAACCACTGAAGAGAGTTCTTTAGGCACACTCTCCCCAAGTAAAGTATCTAGCTGAAAATATATGTTGTAACAAAGGATGAAATATTGGCCGTCACCCAATCTGTAATGTGTTCGGAGCCACCACATAATTTACCCTCTACATGCACTTACCCCGCTGCCTGCATAATGGCTTCATTTTAGCCCCTCTATGTATGCGCCACGCCGGCCAAAGAGTCGCAGACATCCATCTCCACTGTCACCGAGCTAATTAGCATGGAAATTGGTGTGTTGCATTTCAGAATGAACTAACGGGCCTTTAAATGACGCCGTCCCCTCTGTTCTGTCTCTGTCTCTTCGCTCGCCTCTTGGGCCGCTTGGACCTCTTCCTTTTGACCCAGTGGGCGTGTTTGGGGCCTGACACCGGACTAATGAATGAGCGAGATGATTAATAGCCAGGGGAGAGGGAAGGGAAGGGAGCGATGAAGGGGAGGTGAAGGGAGCGGGGGGCGCGGAGATGACAAAGGGTGACAGGTCAGACTGCAGAAGGTCAGCAGTGTAAATCTTCTTGTTGTCTTATCTGTCGTCCTTTGGCCTTCCCGACCAACCACCTGCTGACATGATATCCGTTATAATCACATGGTTTCATGAGGACGTGCAGTCCTTGCACAACAGCTGGACTGTTAAAGGGATTGTTCAACATGTTTGCAAATTGGCCCATTATCATGATTACTGCAGTCATATGAATAGATATGTTCCATGTGATTATCAGTGCCTGTTGTTTTGAGACCCAGGTGGCAGAGACGTAAGTCACGAAAGCGTTTTGGAGTTGTCAAATTGTGTATTTAATGAGTTATGAGGTATCAAGATCTGTACTGGTCAACTCTATTTTGTCGTACGACTGTAGGGAAAATGGTAATAGAGGAATTAGTCAAAAATGTTGAAGTATCCTTTTAAGATTTTCACTTTGAAATCTTGCTGAGTCATTCTACCAACATTACACATGAAGCATTTTAATGGTTCCTACATTAATAAATTAAGTTTATGGAAATATTGAACCAATTCCCCAGAAAATCGTCTTTCTTTGACAGACTTTGAGGAAACCAGAAAGCACTCGCTCCATATTTAGAAACCAACAAAAAATGGCACAGAAGACTCTTCTTGGTGACAGCTTGTTTTGACCCATCTGGCTTGGCTAGAGTTTAGCAGCTAGCCGCAGTGCAGTGACACATGGTTAGCCTCAAGCCTAAGGAACCATGCTAAAAAAAAAAAAAAAAAAGCAGTAAAAAAGAAGTAGCAATAGTAAAGTCTGAAAGAGGGTGCGCTCAATCTCCTCCTACATTTCTACTCCCCTTGAACGGCTCCTTCCTTTGGGATCTGGACCTGATAGATATTAAATACCAAAATCCAAATACATTGTCCACATATCCACCTGGTGTGACAAGTTGCCAAGAGACTCTGGGGAAGAACAGAGTGCAAGAAAGGCTAACTAACTTGGTGGAAGATATTTTAAATGAATAACAATGTAAAATCATTTCAGCCAACACAAAAATATTACATTCAGCTGCTCCCTAATGGGCTATTTCAGTCCTTTTGAGGAATAAAATGGGGCTTTCGAAAAACAATTTAATTGTGCATACTACAACTATTTAGCCTGGAATCAATTCAATGAATTCTTTCAGCCAGAACAAAATCTCTGATGGAATGTGTTGCACTTGGCAAGACTTCCTAACAAAGGTCAAAACAAACTCTGCAAAAAATAAGCTCAGTCAAATAATCCTCACCTTTATGTAACCTCAATTAATACCTCCTAACTTCAGCCTGCAAATTTAAGAAAAGTGGGGACTGGGCAACATTTCCTCACTTGCGAAGATGGTCACACTCACAATTCTGTGTTCTCATGAACACGTATATGCAGACACACGAGCACATACCAATTAGGAATGTACACTCCGACACTGGTAAGCTTAGTTCACCAAACAGCCTGGAAGACCACAGAAGCTCTAATTGAGCGCTTGCAGAATTCCCCCTTTAAGATTTGTGTCATGCCAGAATCTCCACGATCAAAAAACTTCTCAAGAATGAACTGGAAAACGTAGACAACTTGCTGACGAGGCCTCCGGGAATTTCATGCAGGTCGACGCAGAGACGCGTCGACGACGACGTGTAACAGGAGGGTGCATTGAGACTCATCTTAAAAAAAAATATATCCTAAAACAAAAGGCAACTGATTTGTGGAATAGGATTATAGCATAAAGGAGATTAAACATGGATTAAGTTGCAGTGGGACGATAGGAAGATGAAAGACGCCCGGGAATAACAGATGCTTTTAATCGCACCGCGTCATCTGGCCAACATGCTGGTGACACAGTTTCACAACGGAAACTATGTCATCGATGTCTATCGGTGATGTAACTGCCGACGCATACGTGACATATACGTGCTCGGCGCGTTAATCTAATTACAGCGCACGCTGGCATACGTGGCGGTGTAATCTCAACGTGCACCTCGGGGTTCTGCGTACACCATGTTCTCGCTCCGCGGGCGCTTCCATCGTCTCCATCTGCGGCAAAGCTGCTCTGCGGCTTCCCATTGAGCTCGCCTCTGCTCGGCACAGTGCGCCAAGACAAGGAACAAACCCTGGGCTATTGGTGTGAGCGTGTAGCCGAGTGTGTGTCTGGGTTTGTGAGTGAGTGAGTGAGGCAGGCAGGCGGGCTCTGTATGCCAAGACACGGCGAGCATCTGTAGAGCACTGGAGGGTAATGCATGCCCTGTCTCAGGTGGACAGTAGGGGAGAGGTGCATGACTATGTGTGTGTGTGTGTGTTGCACTCGCTCGCAGAGAGAACTCTGCAATTTCACGCTCTTTGACTCGTACAGCACTCACCCAGGTGCACCGCACTGTGAAGCCGGGGAAAGAATGGGGCATTAGGGGATTACGGAGCAAACAGAAGTTGGGGCGAAACGGTGGAGGTTTTCAGTTATTGAGTTGAAGGTCTCCCGAAACTTTCACGAGGCGTTCGCTGCAAATTGTGACCCAGGAATACAGCGATCCGATCCGTTGCTGCATTTGAAGATCCAGCCGTCGGCTGGTCTTGTCGTTTCACGGCTTTTGTAATTGAGCGAGTGAACCCGAACCTAATTTGTTGATCGTTTGGATCAATTTCATCTGCAAACTAATTTGCGAGACCTAGCATGAGACAGCACGCCGGCGTTTGAACGCTGCCTTTTAAAGACAGAAACTTTGAAGCCGACCCCATTTTTAACAAGCTGTCGTCTAGTGCAGCTACGCGAGGATCAGGGCTTTGGGGAAGCCAGACAGGATAAAGGTAAAGCAGCAGAGCCGAGAGACAAAACTGGCCGTCAGCAGCACCTGGGAACGATATTTTCAGGCAGGAGTAAAACTCCAGCGAGGATTTAATTTAAAGGCTGTAGAAAGAATAGAAACTACGGACAGTGTTCAGACTGAAGAATATACAGAAGGTACAAATTGGAGGTAAAACTATTGGACAAAGCAGGCCTTGGATTTGGAAACTGTGTGACAATGATTTTTATTAAAATCAGACCTGCGTCTTTTGCCAATGTAATGATGATATATCTAATATCACTACATCATTCACTTAGAATTCTGCTTAAAACATTACAAAAAGGTAAGAAAGAAAAGAAGAAAAATACTTCCCTACTGCACTACTGCATATTTCAACGCAGTAACAATGACAATGGCGTCGTCAAGTATTATAATTGTATAGATGGTCCCGTTTTGGAAGCGTTTCAACCTCCAAACCCCCTCGCTTCCGGGGGGGGGGGGGGGGCGGGGGGGGGAAGAAGGTAATAAAAAAAAAAAAAAAAATGAGGAATGTGATTGGCCACAATGGTTGCACATCAGTTGGAACCTTCTTTAAGTATGAGGATTTGTGTTATGTATCTGTTGGGTACAGATCCCATTGAAAGTGTCTCTGTGTTGTCTTTTTCTGGTTTACGTTCATATAATCAATGAGGAAACTATCAGGAACCATTCTAGATTCTGCCATTCAGAGGCATTCAACTGGTGGCCCCAGTGCTTGACGGGAAGAGTTGGCCATGAGACTGTTGTCTCGATCTGTTCAGCATGTCAAGTATTCTGAGATAAACTGAAAGGACGTTGATGGGTTGTGAGATCCTGAGGGTGGTCGATATTGCTCATCCATTGCAGGTGCAAGACTCCAGAAATGACCCTCAAGATGCTTAAATTCCACCAACCCATGCAGTGGAACCTTCACCAAACCCCCCTGCAAGGTGAGCATTACTTCCAGTGATTAGACATTGTGGGTGTTGATGCACACACGTTATCCACGTTATCTCAAGTCTTCATAAAATAAACTCGACCCTCGCATCTTGTTGGGGCTTCGCTCAGGCTCTGTTCTTCCTCGCTGACATTGTGCGGAGCTCTCCTGGCAGCCGGCGTGGACGGGAGGAGGAAGAATCGCAACAGGCCCAACCCGAATGCCAGATCGCTCGCCGCGACTCCGGCGTGATGTCGCAACGGCGAGCGTGCCAGATACGCAGCCACGGCGGGGCCCGAGCAAACAACAGCCTGCCGCTGGAGCCCGAGCCAGAGGAACGACTAAAGGCTTGGATCAGCAAATGTATTTTTTATTGTACATTTACAAAACAACAAGAGTACAAAAAGTCAGTTCACAGACACTTTTTTTTTTTTGTTTGTTTGTTTCGGAAGGAGTATATTATGCAAATTTTTTTTCATCTCACAACTGCAGCAAACGATCCCTCGGACAGACGGATGGGGCGGGGGCGGGGGCGGGGAGGGGGGGTGGGGGTGGGGGGGGCAGAGAGAGGAGCCGTCGGGGTACAATCAAACTTTCGTAAAGCCTGTCTGTCTGCCGGCAGCGTGGAGCACGGCGCCGCAGAGAAAACCGAAGGAGACATAGAAAAAGTATGACATTCTTAGCGGACCACACGGGTGCAAGGATCACGATGGGGAAGCCCACCCCCACACTCACACCCCGCCCCCTCCCCTCCCACCGAGAGCGAGAACCCAATCATTTTGGCTTTTCCAACCCCTCCCCTCCCCTCCCCCACCTCCTCTCCTTCTCAACCAGCAAACACACTTTGTGCTTTTCCGTTGTTTTGCTATCACAACAAGAGAGTGCAACAGTAGTTTATGCTCCAAAAAAAAGTATACATTTTGACAAAAAGATTGGCACATTCAAGAAGACATGAGCTTTTTTTTTTTTTTAGAATAACTTTTTTGTTAAGCGTTGCTTTTTTTTTCTTTCTATTGATCCTCATAAATACAATATATGTCTCTTTCCCTGTAGCCCACAAAAAGAAGAGTACAGACACAGGTATTTACAAACCGAGTGGGGGAGGAATGAACTCAGCGGCTCATCGATGAGTCACAAAATAATAATAATTAAAAAAAAAAAAAAAAAAAAAAACGTGATGAAAAGTCTGTAGCTTTTGTTCACAGGAATGAAGCTGGGGTCTGGCATCCTGACTGCCAAACTGTTTGTCTTTTTTCTCTTTGTCCATCTTTTTTTCGTGTCCATGGAGGAGAGACAGAAGATGATGGAGGCATCAGAAGCGCGCAGGCAGTCACGGGGGTCCTTATCTCAGCTCCTGTGGGAGGAGAAAGTTTCGCTCATCAGTAAAAATAGGTACGAGCTGACAGCTGTCCGTCCAGCTTTTAATTACACCGCTGCAAAAGCACTGAGTGCGGCACATCGGATACAGAGGAGGCTGAACACTGAGTGGATGGGATTCATTCGAAGATGCTTGTTACACAGTGGTGGTTGGTCGGGAGAAGATGAAAGAACCAAAACGAAATGAAACCAACCAAAACGACCCAAACCAAACGTCTCTTTGGTTCCCCTCTCAGGCGCCATGTGACTGTTAGTGGCTTTCCCACTGCAAATATGTGGAGGAAGAAAATATTAAGAAAGAACAACACATGTTCCATGGAAAAGTTGTGAGAAGTAGTTTATGACTTTGGTAGAAAAGGGTCTTCCTTGCAAAAATAAGCAATCCAGTCTTAATTATAATATTTCCCCTATCATTTCATTCGATTTACGCGGAATCACAAGCCAGCTGGCTTCGACTCTTCTGCTGCGACTGCCGCTGAAATCACAGTCACGCAACGGCGGAGTGCTGACTGTCACGCTGTTGACACTTTTGTCACAGTTCCGCGGTGAACAAGCGCGTCGAGCAGCGATGACGTGAAAAAAAAGGGAAAAAAGTGAGTGAGCATATGGAGCCAGAGGAAGAGACGAGAGCCAAGTCACATTTCAAGAACACATGACAGAAAGTGGCACATCTGTCGCGCGCTGCACTCTGACAGAAATGTGGAGGGTGGGGGGTGGAAGGGGGGGGGGGGGGTATCGTCTGGTTGAACATAACTGCCTGTCATGTGGAATTCCAATTCGTCAGTGTTTTGTGTTTTGTTTTGCATTAGCGGGCGACGAGACGCCGACTCTCTGGGATCTAAAGCGTCCTTTCATTCGGGCTCATCCAGCGCAGGCGTAATTACTTTTCTATTAATAGTTTTACCTTTACTTGCTTTTCAACATAAAGTGGGCTTTGTCGCATCTTAAAACCGGACGCAGATTGATGTTAAATGAAAAAAGCGGAGACGCGTCGAGAAAGAAGATCCCTTTGTTCTTGGCGTCGTCGAATGGGACCAAGAGACACCATCCAGTCTTACAACACAAGCTCTTTTCAAAGGAGAACAAGAAAAAATTGTTTTTTTCATCAGTTATGAAAACTCAATAATTGCTTGGTGTGATTTGTGTTTCCCTGTGTGGACTCAAACGACAACAGCAACAAACACAAGAGCTTTATTCCACGCGGAAAACTTTCAGAAGGATGCGAACGAGGGGGAAAAGTCGGCGCGTATTCTACTGACTCACGCACTGCGATCAGCCGGCGTAACACAGACATTTCCCTTTTCTGAGAATGTTTTCTGTAAACGCGCCACTGGGCCAGGAAATGTGCCGGCGAGATGAAGACCAATAAGTTGGAAACAATGGCAGCAAATCTGGCGGTGCAAGAGTGGAACAATGACGGCTTTGAGCGAGCGCAGCACAGTGATCTGCCATTGTCACAAGGACGGGGGGGGTGGGGGGGGGGGGGGGGCTGCAGCGTCATCATCGGGAACTCAAGTGTGGCGTTTTGATTCCTTCA
Organism: Nelusetta ayraudi; assembly: GCF_046127955.1. Taxonomy (NCBI): domain Eukaryota; kingdom Metazoa; phylum Chordata; class Actinopteri; order Tetraodontiformes; family Monacanthidae; genus Nelusetta; species Nelusetta ayraudi. Next base: position 2,262,607 of record NW_027466061.1, on the reverse strand, counting down.
CTCCGGAAAACAAAAAGTTGCTCCGAATACTTTGCGATGATTGTGGATAAACGGCCCTGACGATAGAAAAACAAACTCCTCCGAAACTCGTCTCCGACCACAAGGCCTCGGTCCGACGGCTAAAGGTCAAAGGTCAGAGATAACAGCCAGTCCCTCCACAGGAAGACTGGGCAACCCGACCCCGACTTCCTGCGGAAACACCTTCCGTTTTATTGCGTCTTCAGAGGTCAAGGGGTCACACTTTCATGTCGCCAGCAGAGGCGTGAAAAGGCCGGCGCGGGTCAGTGGGCGGGGGGGAGTTAATGTGCGTGTATGTGCAGTGATGGGATTGGGGGGCGGTGTCGAGGTGTTTCCCACCGCTCTGCAGGGGGTGGGTGGGGTCCGAACTGAAAGACATGTGAAACAGGGAGGCCTCTGTGGTGCCGTGCGTCTCCTCGGCGAGGCGTTGGCCTGGGGGCCCCTGGGAGTGACCTGCCGCACTCGGCCGCCCCTTTACAGCCACGCGTCCAGTTTCAGGCCTGAACTCTAACAAGCGCGCCGGTCAAAGGGGGCCGCCGCGCTTTCCCGCCCCTGGGGAATCGATGTCCACGCTGTTGGCCTCAGCCCCCCCCCGGCTAATTGATTGGCTGAGGCCGAGTTGAATTGAGAACTTTGTTTCAGATTCCAACAAAAAGTGCAGAGTTCTTTTAAAGTTTAAAAGAAGAGTGACTTAATCACTTAGAGGAAATAAAGTTGCATAGCGCTGCCATTAACCAACCGCTTCTGATAATACTGTGAAACTGAAATACTGAGTCTTGTGAAACAGCAGTTTGTGTAATGGAAAGATAAGTGGGCAGTCTTAAAAAAAAAAGATAATGTCAAGCTTAAAAGGAAAAAGAAATCACCCTAAGAGTTGCGATACAATATGTGGGAACAGTTTTCATTGAAATAATTATGGCAGTGTTAAAAAGTTCATTGAAAGTTTGTCACTTTGATTCATGGAACTCAAAGTTTCACACAACTCAAGCGGTTTCCTGTGTGGTGAAGGACATCGTCATCGTCACCGTCATCGTCTATCTCTGTGTTCCTGTCCTGAAACAGTGCATTCTGCAGACTCACTCCAGAAGCTGAGGGCCATCTTGCTCCTCGTTTATCCACACTAAAGGTTCCAGTCGGAGTCTTGCTCACACGCACTGCGTCTCGAATCCTTTCCTCACTTTCCTCGACTCTCAGGTTGTGTCAGCACAGAGGATCCAGGTTGTTATGGAGTTAAAGTGTAATTACTAAGAGAGTATAAGAGCCAGTTATAATGCAACTCATTTGCACTTCCCTTTTCAAAAAATATCTCATTTCGAGAAAATATTTTTCGGAGCCAACATCTTTATTTTGGACTTGTGCGGGGTCAATCTCATAACTATGTGTCTTAACCCACAAAAATATGCAGCATCTGCTTACAGGAAACCACCGTTTTCCAAACGACTTTCTGGAAGGATTGTCCCATGTTGGAAGGATTTCAGCCTCCGAAGCCTTGTAAGTGGCGTTCCAGCGGGGAGGGGGGGGGGTGGAAAGCAGAAATGGGATTGGCCTCAATCGTGACTCTAGTTGGATGTGGAGCCCCAGAGTCCCTCTGCTTTCTTAATCCTGCTTCTGCTCACTCCCACTGCATCGCTGCCTGCCTGGCCGCCACCACATGCTGTGGTGGGACTTACACAAGACCGCTGTCATTTAGATTTTATATCTATTTTTTTATATGATACATTTATATCTTTCTTTATATATTTATATTCTTCTGCCTTTTTTTTTTTTTTTTTTCTTACTTCTAGTCTGACTAGACAGGGTAAGATAATCTTACTGTGTGAGAGATGCCCAAGTTGGTAGTGGTAGTAATAGTGTTAATATTGCATTAAGCATTGAGAATAGTGCAGTTGCTAGTTATTCCTCTTGAAATTCTAATTGCTACATATACTTCTTGTCTGTTACTGTAAATGCTGAGGTGTTCTTTGCTTGTTTCCATGGCTTCTGCTCAGGAGTGTTCCCAGCCCAGACAGCCTCTTCCTCTTCCAGCCTGCTCCGCTCTCTGAAGTCATTCTTTTTGTTTTTTTTTTTGTCCAACATTTTTCTTTTGGACACACAGCAGCCGAGTCCCCCCCCCCCCCCCCCCCCCCCACCCTCTGTCTCCTGTGAGAACAGCATCCAGCAGCGTGGTAGCCTCACACGCTCCGACCTCCATCGCAGCTGCAGAGAGGTTTTCCCACTCCCTCAAAGTCTTTCTGAGCCTCCTCTGGCCGGCTTCACCTCGGCCTCACCTGAGGCCACGGACGTGGGTCCAACGCGGCTTTTAGTGACGCGTTCGCCGCCTCGCCTCCCACACACACACAAAACTCCCCTGCGGAGCTTCCTGTTTGTCTGGCTGCTGCCGCCGCCGCTGCCTTCGCGACAGACGACCGAGCGGCGCCTCGCGAGGGAGCCTGGTGTTTAAAAGAAGCGCTCCCGCGGCGAAGCGCGGCCTCAGATGTGCACTCCAGAGAGCTGCACGCTGCTGCACTCCTCCCTCGCTGCCAAAGCCTGTTCTGAGGAGACGCTAATGGCGGATCTATGGGTGGTGCTGCAGTGTGTGCGTGTGTGTTTTATAGAGCGACACGTCACGACGTGTAGATAAAACTAAAGCGCACGCTCCTCCTCCACCTCCTCCTCTTCCTCCTCCACCTCCCCATCGTCCCCCTCCGCCTCCTCCTCCTCCTCCTCCTCCTCGGCCGGGACGCTCTTTGTTCCCGCGCTCATGAATATCTAAAGGCATCAATTAGTAAAAACCATTTGAGTGGAAGAGTGAGAGGGAGTCGCTCTTTTTTCTTTTTGCATGGCATCATTTCCATGGTCCCACCTCGCTGTGTTTCCTGGCCGAGTTGAGCCCCCGGGAGCCCGTGGAGCCTCTGGACGAGGAGCTTCCTGTGGTGGAGCAGTTACTGGACATGTGACCCCTGGACAGGTAACCCGCCTTGCCGCCGTACGCCATCATCTCCTCGTCTGACGGGGCACGGACAAGAAAAACAAAACAACGTGTATATTAAGAGCAGATTTTTAGCCTTGTGAGTCCCAAAGCGTGGCGGGACGTCTGCTCTCACTGTCGCCGTGTCGCTGCCCCGAGCCTCTGCACTTGTGGCTGCCGCCGTACTCGCTCCTCTCCAGGGACGACAGGGCGCCGTTGGCCAGGCCGCCGCTCTCCGCGCAGCCCTGGGCTCCCAGCAGCGGCTTCTCCGCCGGGGGCGGCTCCGGAGGCGGGGGCAGGTCTGAGGGTGAGGAGGAGGAGGGAGAGTGAACTGCAGCAGCGTTTTGTGTTTCTCTTCCGGGTGAGCTTAGCGCTCGCTGTGTTGCTTTTTATTCTCTTTTTTCTTTCTTTTCTTTTTCTTTTTTTTACTCTGCGATACGTAAACGAAAAATAAACTCAAATAGATAAACTCTGATAAACTCGCGCCGGTCATCTGGTAAACACATGGCGTGTGGGGACCAAACAGAGCGTGTAGGCTAAAGATTACAAGTCAAATCCATGTATGTCATCGGGAAAACACAGCGAGCTGCATCCGTGTACACGGTGGATTATTATGGGCTGTGTTGTATTTACCAGCGGACCCACGGCAACGAGCGACGACTGGCAAAAATCTTTCTGGGCCACTGGAAACATGCACACGCACACGCACACGCACACGCACACGCACACGCACGCGCACACGCACACGCACGCCAGTCACTACCTGCTTTGCACGCACCTCCTTGCAAGTCTCGCCGGTAGCCTGAACTCTTGCACGCCTTCTTCTTCACCCGGGACTTTTGGTTGGGAGGAGTTCCTGCGTCCGCCGGGGACGAGCGACCGTGCACTGCTTGAGAGGAAGACACCACAGTCAGAGAGTTGATTCTTTCTTTTTTCCCTCCCCCCCCCTGCCACATGAAAAATTCAATTACGTTCATGCATATGGATTATTTACGGAGCAAACAAAGAGCCGAGTCAGATTGCTCAGCTTTCGCAATCCTGTTTGCTCATACGCTCGTGTGTGTGCGTGTGTGTGTGTGTGTGTGTGTGTGTGTGTGCGCGGCTTGTTTTTGCGGTGACTTTACCGGGTGTGGACACGCTGACGCCGTCTTCGCCGAGGATGGGCCCCTGGCCGTGCAGGCAGCGATGACCAGGACTTTGGCACTGCAGCGTGCCAGCTTCCGATGAGCCGTGATGCAGTTGGCCGGACAGGTTGGGGTTGGACTGGGTGAGCGGCGGGCTCGGCGCCTGGGGAACTGGCACCGGACTGCAGGGTAACCTTCTGCTGCGGGAAGGAAGGGCAACGTGTTACCGCCGAGACAAACAACTGGAGCAGGAAGCCGCACTGCGATGTATTTACGCTGGGACAAATTTTCATATCATGTTCCTCCTTGGCTGCACACATTTTTAATGGACTGGGATAATTCCAGCTTTATTGTTATTTAAATTAGCGGTGCGAGGGATGAGGCGTGACAGGGGCATCATCGCAGTGCAATAATGTGAAGAATTTTTGCACTTTAATGCACAACACAAAAACTGCAAAATAGACAGACTGTCCAGTCTTTATGAAACACTTAGGAGTCCAAGCATGTATCTTTTGCATGAATATTTGTTGGAATTTGGTCACAGCTTGTCCTGTGCAGACACAGATTACAGAGGGAGGGTTGAGAGGCAGATCTTTAAAGGAGCGTTTGAGTCTTTGCTCAGGTAAAGTCAGCGGGAACGGGACGAAGCCCAGCGGGGTTTAAGTTGTTCAACATCTGGAGCCACAGCCAAGGGCCCCATACTATCGGTTAGCAATGTTACTGCCAGCCTAATGAGCTTCCCAAAGTTTGATGTGGGCTGCAAAAGCTGAACTGCGACTTGTTTTGCTGCAAACGAGTTGCCGTATCTTTTCATTTCTTGACAGCAAATGCAGCAGCGACGGAAGGACCTCGTATATTGTTGATGCAAAAGCCCCTGAACGCATCCTTGTTGCTGAATACACTCTGCCACACACAACACAATACAGTAAACTTCAAGTCCAGCCACCACACTGTATTATTACCAGTGTTGGTGAGTAATCCATTAATAAGTAATCCACGACTATAATTAAACTACTTTTTTAGTAACAGAGTAATGCAACGGGATTACAGCGGCAAAACTGAATTTACATCATAATTACTTTACCAAGTCACAATTTCATTACTTTTCTGAAATATTTTCCAATCTAAAAATGTCTTATTATCCACAAAATGTCTGAAATTTAGAAAAACAACTGAAAACAACGACGTGGCAGATTGATGATGCAGCCGTGCATGCAACGTCATTGATATGCGACGTTGCACCAAAACAGGCCTGGCGGCGGCAAAAGAACAAAGCAGTGATTGCGTTCGATAGCTGGAAATACAAACTTTATTTTGAGTTCATCTCGTCTGAATCCGGGAATATTGCGGCTCGTTGTCCGTTATGTGACATTCCCAACTGTTACTTTATCTTTTTTTAATTAAAGAAATCAGTAATTAGTAAATTGATTACTTATGAAACAAAGTAATTGAAGAAGTAATTAGGCTACTTTTTAAGGAGTAATCAGTAATTTCATGGAGTAACTCCAACAACACTGATAATCGCCATATGCAGTTTCTTGCCCCATGAAGGCTTCTCATTCTGTCTTGACTATAATTCAAACACACCCAACAGCACTGACTATTACCAACAATGTAATTTCACAACCTCAGATTGATCTTCACATTCACAATCATGGGCTCCGGCAGCCCCCCTACGTACCGCGACAGCTGCTGGCTGTCCACTGGGTTGAGGCGGTGGAGGTCGGGCGGGGCTCGGCTCTCCTCGTGGGGGGAGGGGGTGAGCGTGGCGGTGGACTGGTGGCTGTAGGAGGTGGCCGGAGAGGAGGCGTTGTTCCTCTGCGGGGGGCAGGGCCCGTCCTCGCAGCCGCCCGCCAGGTACGTCCTCTCCGGGAGGGGGGGGCACCACTCCTCGTCCGAGCTGCCACCAGATAAAAGCACAGTTTGGGCAACGGTGACGCAGCAAAAGAGACGGGCGATAAACAATACAGCCGGGGGAGGGGTTGGGGTGCCTGTTGCCTTCAAGTGCAGCCCGCTGCGAGGCGACTTAAAAATGAGTGTTCTTCTTTCAGGCTCGGCTGGAGACGGAGGACCTTGCGTTGCATCCTCCTGGGTGGGATCGCCACTGGCCGGCGCTCTGATAGAGTTTTCCTTACAGGCTTTTCCGTGGGAACGAACGTTAAGGAGGAAAACAAGTAATTGTGCTTGGGCGGGGAAACAGCTAAATCACCGAAGCACTTGACCGCAGCGGGAGTAATTGAGTTGTTAGAGCCGGGATGCGAAGGTTCGATACCTAGCGCGCCCGGTGCGCCAGCTGAAGTCTGAAACAACGCAACGCAACACGGAGCGGTTCGCGCGGTCAACTCACCCCAGGTCCATCTCTTCGTGCTCCGGAGGCTCCTCTCCGTCCTGCTCGCGCTGCTCCAGCTCTTCCAGAGGAGGAGGCGGCGGCAGAGCCTCCATCCAGGTCAGAGACGGGGTCTTGACAGCCTTTCCCATGGCCTTCTGCTTGGGCTTCCCTGCAGGGAAACAGACCGTCAGGGGGAGAGGTGTGAGCGAGGGGGGAGCAGTCAGAGCGAATAGCCAAATTCCTCATGTGTCGACGCTGACACGGATCCAGCAGGCTGCCGGCCGAGAGACGCGACCCGAGGTTGAGGACAGGCCGCAGAGGAGGTTTAGAGCCGTGACTGCATTTGAAAACAGCACAAGTGAAGATCTGAGACACAGCAAGGTGATGGAGGTGAACAGGCTAGGTTGTGTTTTCCAAACCCTCAGACTTCAGAGGCCTCGCGAAAGACAAAAAGTCATTCGCGCTGGCACCAGCAGCAAAAAGAGGCTCATGTTTATAGTCTAGTAGTGGGGCCACCATCCTCTTTGAACAGGAGAGCTACTTCATGGGTTCCCAGAGTCATATGAAGGGCAACCAGTTTGTGTCACCCTCCTGAGATAACAAACTTTCTCAGTCACATATTATTATTATTAATGATACTGATTGATGTGAAGACACCAATCACGTTAAAGAGTTCTCAATAAATATCAACAACGACTCGACAACGATTGGATGAAAGTGAATTTTAGACACAGCCCGACATTGTGCTCTTTTTCCAACAGGCCTGTGGGCTACTCATGAGGTCCTTGGGGGCTGCCTGGTGCCCACGGGCATCACGTTGGTCACCCCTGGTCTACTACTTCTCTAAAGAACTTTCTAACATGTTTGAAAAAATACACAATGCGGATGTGTGGAAAAAAGTCGCTCCCACCAATCAGCCTCGAGCTTTGACCTCAGACACCTTCTTCATGTTTCTCCATCGGTGGACACTGCAAGTGCGTTGACCGACCTCGGGCTGACAATTGTGTTGCAAGAATGCAGTACTGCCCTTGGTCTCAATCACTCAAACACATCAACGTTTTCCAGATCTTTGGTTGGAAAACTAGCTCAAACTAGTCCGCGAGGGGCCCACCGACCAAACCAACAACCCCAAAACCAGAGGGTGTCGCCCCCTACCGTTGTTGCGCTCTGGCTGGGCGTACTGAGCCCCCGAGGGTCCCGGCTGGGTGATCCAGTGGCCGTCGTCCTGCTGCTCGCCGCCGAGTGTCGCCGGCGCTGCCGGCGCCGCTGGTGGAGGCGGCGGCGCCACCGCCTGTGTCTGGTTGGCGAAAGGCACGATGGAGGTGGAGGCGTAGGGGGTGGTGGAGTTGTGCTGGGCGTAGGTGAAGCTGTGCAGGTCCTCGCTGGTGGCGTCGATGGTGCTGTAGATGGGACCCTCGGTGGAGCCGCCGATGCTGTACTTCTCCGTCTGGTTCAGGTAGTTGGAGATGCCGGCTTCTGCGAAGAGAAGAAAAATATGTAAATTAAAAATAATCAATGAGATAAAATAAAATAAAATATTCCTATATTAAGAAAGGGCAAACAAAAATTGTACATCTCAAGGACATATTTAATCAGCAAGTGAGTGAATTTGGTGTTCACCGTTGTAGTATCGCTCGGTGGTGTCGTGACTGGTCGTGCAGCAGTTGACGGCCTCTTTGCCGCTGTGGACCAGGTTGGTGGTGGGCCAGGAGTCTGCCAGCCACGGGTAGTTGCCCATGTTGCCTCCGAGCACGCCGGGCCTGCTGGTACATGTGACGTTAAATTTAGGACACAGCCGCACAGGGAGAGACAGCAAGGACTCGTCCGGAGACAGAAGGGGAAGAGTTGCATGGATGGACAGTAGTGGGAGAGACGCCTCCAGCTGTTGCGCCCGCCCAGACCATTCTGGCCCGGCATGAGTTTAGCTAGGAGGTCAGAATATTAATGCAGGAGACTGAAGATTGAATTACCTTCCATTGAGTCCTGAAGTCTCTCCATGAGGGAAGCCGACTGCAGAGGTGAGCGATGGGGAGAGAAAAACAGACTGATTACATGTCACACTTGATATTTATCCACGATTAGTATTTTGGTCCTGAAAAAAAACCCAAAAAAAACAGGTCATGTGACCCTATTACTGCAGTATAATGGCCAATGGCAAAACAGAATTATGTGCAAAATATTCCAGAAGTAAACTGACTCCTGACGTCTAGGTCATCTATTCCATTCGTGTTGCATAACTGACTGAAAGCAATACAACAATGTTAAAATACAATTATTGAGTTATTGTTATATGTCTTCTATTCTATAACACTTGTATTTATTCTACTGTCATCTCTCTTTATACTATAGTTTAGAACACTGCATGCCTTCTATTACGCTAATTCCCACGTTAAGCTATCTATCTATCTATCTATCTATCTATCTATCTATCTATCTATCTATCTATCTATCATCGATCTATCTATCTATCTATCTATCTATCTATCTATCATCTATCTATCTATCTATCTATCTATCATCTATCTATCTATCATCTATCCATCTATCTATCTATCATCTATCTATCTATCTATCTATCTATCTATCTATCTATCTATCATCTATCTATCTATCATCTATCCATCTATCTATCTATCTATCTATCCATCCATCCATCCATCATCTATCTATCTTGTGATGGCCATGGGAAGTGATGGATGGATGTCTTACACTCTATATTTACTTTCTGAAGAACTTGAAAACACGACTTGGGCAATTACTTTAAGAAGTGGACTCAAATCAGACGACAACCTCCGTGTCTCTCGATACATGAATTCCAAGATTCGCATTAAAAAGCACAAGCGGACCAGTGCAGAGACCATCCACAAAACAGTCCTTGGGTCTCTGCGTCCGTCCTGCCCACCTGCTGGCGTGTAGGCGAAGGAGGCGGTGTAGTGGCTCAGCTCCTTCCTCTTCTTGCGGCGGCAGTAGATCCAGACGCTGAAGCCCATGAGGATGACCCAGCAGGCGCCGCCGATGCCCGCGATGAACGCCGGCTGCTTGACCACGTCGGTGATCTGCTCCGCCAGACTCACGTTGCTCTCCTCGCCGCCGTCGCCTGCACCCCCCCCACCGTCGCTCCCGCCGCCGCCGCCTGGCGCGGAGGGCTGTTCAGCCGGCAGCTCTGAGAGAAGAGAACAGGAGAGAGCAAACGCAATCTGAATATCCATGTGAAGGAAATGAAGAAATTGTGATTATTAACTTTCCAAATTGTTTTTTCCCCCATCTCGTTTACTTGCCTCTTTAAATAAACAAGAGCAATCATCAACAAAATAGATTTGAATTGAAAAACACAAAGCAGAGTGGGATAGGTCAAAACACGGGATTTTGTTTTTACTGCTTTACTGGCAAATAAAATACAGACAAAAAAATACTGTGATATTAAAACAAAGAGCTTGTTAACCTTCACAGGACACTTGCCGAAACACTTTCTTTACAAAACTAAAATTCTAAACTATTGAATCCTCCATGGATGTGTTATGAGAACTGGATATGGTACCACCTCTCTACCTGCACGCTGATTTTTCAAGTGGTCACCCGTGGTATTGCAAAGAGAAAAAAAAAACATGGGGCCTAAAAAGCATTTTTCCCATAGACTGCCATAGACCAAATAAACTCCTGTGAAGGGGTTGAAACATGAAACATGGTTCATAATAAATTTTTCTATTGTATATTTTTAAGCCATGGACTTTTGATCTTGGTAAAGAAAATTCTAAGTGCCAGAAAATGAGCTTGTTCTGATTGGCTTATACGTTCTGATGCATCATGTGAGTTACAGAGGTGACTTCAGCGAATCACTGCAATGACAGATAAAGAACACACACACACACACACACACACATACATACACACACGTACAGTATATATGTATATTTATAAATACTTTTATATGGTGATTTTATATAGATATGGCGAGTAATCTATTACTAAGTAATCCACCACTGTAATTAAACTACTTTTTTAGTAACAGAGTAATGTAAAGGGATCACTCTGGCAAAACTGGTAATTATATCATAATTACTTTATCAAGTAACAATTCCATTACTTTTCTGACATTTTTGCGAGCTAAAAATGTCTTATTATCCACAAAATGTCTGAAATGGGGAAAAACAACGAAAACAATGACGTGGCAGATTGATGATGCAGCCGTGCATGCAACGTCATTGATATGCGACGTCGCACCAAAACAGGCCTGGTGGCGGCAAAAGAAAAAAGCAGCGATTGCGCTCGATAGCTGGAAATACAAACATTATTTTGAGTTCATCTCATCTAAGTCAGAGAATATTGTGGTTCATTGTCCGTTATGTGCAGGAAAGACGTTCTCAACTGTTTCTTTTTTAAGTAATTAGTATTTAGTAATTGATTACTTATGAAACAATGTCGTTAAAGAAGTAATTAGATTACTTAAGGAGTAATCAGTAATCAGTAGTTAGATTACTTTTATGCAGTAATCCCAACAACACTGATAATCACCGTATGCAGTTTCTTGCCCCATAAAGGCTGCTCATTCGCCCTTGACTATTATTCAAACACACCATTGTTGAAGCATTTTCATCACTGTGGTGGGTGTAACTTACGAACGGGGACGGGCTGACTGCGAGTGCCGACTCCTGCGCTGCTCACAGCCGCCACCTCCACCTGGTAGAGCACGCCGGGCACCAGGCCTTTCAGCACGGCCGACAGCGTGTTTCCATCCACCGTGTGGTTGATGGCGGAGGGCGGCTGGGCGTCGCCGGGGCTGCCAGCGCACCAGATCTGGCCGAGACAAAGAAGGTCAGAGTGAAAGCTGTGAACGAGCCGGTGTGCTTCCGGTCGCAAGTGCACATCACTGATGAAACAGTTAAGGAAAGGCTGCAATGTAAGGCAACATCAAAGCGGCGGTCGCACATTATTACATTTGAGGGAAGAAAAGCAGCATTTTTCTCCTCTTTGACGAGAAGCTTCACAAAGTAAAACCTATATCACTCCACTCCACCGCACTTCCTTTCATCTGCTTTCTTTCTCTCCGTTCAGCGAGACGTAGATCTCGTCGTCATTTTTTTGAAGAGCCGAGAGAGTGCGGGGGGGGAGGGCGGGGAAGGCGCACCAGGCGTTTACCTTGTACTCCAGGATGATGCCGTTGTGCGTACGGCTGGGCGGGGGCTCCCACGAGACGCTGACGCTGGAGCTGTTGCTTTGCTTCAGCGGAGACACTTGGACGGATCTGGGCGGGGCGCTGGGGACTGAGAGAGGCGACGGTGAATTAAAACTGCACGAGAGCCAAAAGTGCTTTGGGGCAATGAAAGTAGGGACGCGCAAAAACAAAGAGCCAGAAACATGAAAGCCAGCGGTGGAAGGGAAGGGAATGAAGTTTTAATAAGTAAATGTGTTGGTTTTTTTTTTTGTCTGCTTAGTTATTCAGCCAATGGATTCCAATTCCATTAACGATGATGACAAAAAAAAGAAATCATTCATTAATTGATTATTTTTTAACATGTGAACAAACCAGCAAGAACATGACAGAGCAGTTTCAGATTTGGAAGATTTCATTTGAATGAAAATGCCCTTTCAATGCGTTTAGCACGAGAAACAAGTGATCATATGAGGGACAAAAAAAGCCTAAATTATAGTTTGATGATGACCATGTGACTGTAGCAAGTAACAGTGAGGCAATACTGACAGATTTGTTACATGTAATAACACAGTTAGCCTCAAAACCAATTTAATAAAACTAGTTTTCATATCTTAAATGGCCAACAATTGCCATTATTCTCATGTTTTGATGTTTTAGTGCTGTTATTGAAAAGAAAAAACAAAAAAAGCGGTTGAGGCGAGAGCATGTAAAATGAAATGAACCCCCCCCCAAACCAAATTTCCTAGTCTGGCAATTCTTTTCTTTCAAATGATAATAATACAGTTTGGTCTTGGTTGGATTGGTCTGAGAAAAACTTGTTTCCAGACTTCCACTTTCTGTGAAAATGCACTTTTCTATGGAAGGCAGAGGATTATACAACTGTAACGCTGTCAGACTGGGCTGCAAGTAGAAACAACTCAAATTCTTACCTTCCTCCGGCATTCGAACCAGCAACGTCCTGCTGTCCTTTCCCTGGAATTCATCGAAATAGGGGCGGATCTTCAGCTCGTACTCGGTTCCTCTGAGCAGGTTGGACAGGACGGTGCTGCGCTCGGAGGGCGAGTTGATATCCTGCAGGAGCCAGTTGCCCCCGCTGGGCCGGTAGAACAGACGGTACCCCTGGACGAACTGGGACTGACGGTCGACCTTGAAATAGTTCAAGATGGCGCGGGTGAAAAGTTTGAGCCATCAGTGCGATTGCTACATTTCCCCAGAAAGAGGCGAAGGGCTGTTTGAGAGGAATACTCACGGTCCACGACACCCGGATGGAGGTCGCTGTGAGCGTGAGGGGGTCGTGCAGCTGGACGGCCACCTCTCCGAGCTCCCTCTGCACCTGCCTGTGGTCGACCCCCTGACCGGTCGGGCTCACGTCTGAAGAGGACGGACAGACACGTTGGCGGTCAGTTCTACGGCCGGCGCATCGAGACCACGCGGTGCCGAGCGGACCGCGGCCCAACTGACCTTGGGTTCTGACGGGCTCCGAGATGGGACTCGGGTCGCTCAGGCCGTAGGCATTGACGGCTCGGACGATGAACAAGTAGACGGTGTTGGGCTGAAGGCTGCTGATTGTGTGCGTTTCTATCTTGACCATGTCAGCCACGGTCTGCCATGTGCTGCCCGCCGATTGGCTGCGAATCAATGGAGAAAAACATTGCTGGTCAACAATGAACTGAATGTTATAAAAGGTCCAGTGTGTAATATTTGGCCTGATTTACCATTTTTATATTGGCAAAAGCTTAACATACTGCCCATAAACACATTAGTAGAAGTTTATACTCAAAGTACAATAAAGGTCATTTGGTTTCCCTACTCACCTTATCGATACATAAGAATATACATATAGCAACGGTCTTGCTCCCTGTTAGCTGCCATCTTGCACCATCATATTTCTAAGGAAGCCTGGAGTGGACAATCCAGCTGCCTGACAGCACGTTTCGTAATTAGGCTGAACGCTTGCGTCCTCAAATAAACAAACAAAGAGGTATCCCGGTTTGTGTGCGCAAGCCACCGTAGTTCACTGACGAGTTCGGGTGAGGGATGGTGAGAGGGCGAGTTCTGCAATCCAATATGCAACCACTTGATGTCGCTGTTTCTTCTCAAAATCTTCCAAATATTACACACTTAACATTTAAACAAAAGTTTCACTTTTTGAACCCCAGTCGACTAAATTAAAGAGTCTTAAACAGTCGATTAAAGAATGAAACTACTCCACTGATTTGTCGGAGAGGAGAAAGCTTGAGAAAAACTCTAAACTGCCTGTTCGACACCGCTGGACTTCAGCGATCCCACTTCAAACTCTGCACAAAGAGCCTCGCGTCTGCCGTGACTTTCGTGCTTTTGCGGTGCTGATTTGCTGTGCAATTAAACAATTCATGAGAAAATCTCCAGGCGATAGCCGAGAGTTTATTTTCGTCTTCCTCGAATATTTCCCGCGTAGTAAACAATAGCAGATGTGAGCAGAAGTCGCTCGCTTTCAGAGGAGTTTGCGCCCGCTGGAAGTTCATCTTCCACGAGTCGCCGTCCCGATGAATAATGAAACGAGGCTTGTGAGGAGGCACAGCTGACAACGGGAAATGAGGCCATATTTGTGGCCTTGCGCTGCCGCCTCAGATGTATTACCCCGCCACCTCAACCCCGCGCCCTCTTCCTCATTTCCTCCACAATTCAACCCGGATTTACAGCCGCGCTGGCAACCTGGCAGCTCGCGGAGGCCTCGACAGCCATTTGTCAGACACGTTCACGCGCTCCCCGAGGGCACTGTGGGAATCTTTTTTTCTTCTTCTTTTGCTGCCGAACTCGCTTCAACGCGTCAGTGTCTAATTAAACCAAAAGAGGAAAGCGCCTCATGAATATCAATCAATCGGAACCCGCAACAGAACTAAAGCGCGCAGCTAGCATAAAAAAGCCTTCGAAACGGCCGCGTGGAAATTGTGAACTCTGCGTATCTCGTGTACGCTCTCTTCGTGCACACACGCCCCCTGCCGAACGTCTCCGCTCCCGGGGGCTCCTTCGCACAAACCATCACCCCCCCGGCGAGGAGACGTTAGCGCTAATATCCCCGCCCATCGGCCCCCTCCAGCTCGGAGACGCTCCGCCGCGGGACTCACAGCCGACGTCTGGATCTGATTACGTCCTGGCCGCGTTGCCCTCTTATCAAATTGGAAGAACACTTTTCCCCATAATGCTGTCTGTCTTCATCCCTCCATCCCTCCATCCATCCATCCAGCCAGCTGAGCGAGCGCTCTGCCGAAAGCCAAACCTACTTACCTTCTAATCCATCCAAGCTGCCCCCCCATCCCTCTCCCCTCCACCGGGAGGCCTTACCTAACTGTGAACTCAGACTCAGGACTAAATTATCTAACTCTTGTTTCAATATTTCACTGGCAGCCGATTTAGTTCTTTTTATTTTGCTTTTACATCTGATCTCTCGGTGGCACAGATGCCAGACGGCAAATATGAAAGTGATGAGCGCGTTCAGTGGCAGTCGGCGCCCTGCGGGCTCCAGAACAGCCCGCCCCAGGAAAAGTCTCTCATAAAAACCAATCTTAAAAGTTACTTCAACACGCTACCGCGGGGGCTTTCTCACTTTTATTAGAGGTTACATTTTAGTTCAAGCAGTCTACCTTCTGATCTTTTTCAAAACAGACTAAAGTGTTTTTTTGTGGGGGTGGGGGGGGTGGGGGGGAGGAGAGACCCACGGATTTAAAGTCTAATTTCTGAAGTTCTTGGGTTCAATCCTTTTTGCTTCTTTGTTCGTGTGCATTTTAATCTAACCGACAACAACTTTGGGGCAGATGCTGTGTCAAAAAGTGTGTTTGTGTGTAACTTTTTTACGTGGCAATTTTCTTGCAGCTCTTTGGGTCAAAAGACTTGAGGAGTCCTTTGAAAGCAAATCTATCTTCATTCCATTTCATGTCTAATTTGTTTTGTTTTTTTAATTGTTAGAATGATTGAGTGAAACCTGATGTTTCAGTTTGTTCATTTAGTTCAGATCTCTCTAAGGTGGAAATTGTGCAACGATGCAACTCTGAATATCTTTTCGTCAGTCTGGTTTATGACTCATCCCCAATCACCTGAAGGCCTCGATGATGTAAGAGGTGACGGCGGCTCCTCCTTCGTGGGCGTTGGGTTGCCACGTCAGCGACACGCTGTTCTTGGACACGTCCGTCACTATGGGTTTGTGCGGAGGACCTGGCAACTGGAAGGGCTCTGTGGTTTGGGCCACCGACGGGTCTGCGCTCTCTGAACGGACAGAAGGAGACAGAAGGAGGGAGGGGAGGGAGTGAAAAAAAAAACATGGAAAATTGATTAAAAGGCCAATATTTTTATTTTTTATCAAGTCCTCAGTGTGATTCTGCTAATGTTGCGTGTCGGCTCCTCTCACCGAGCCGGCTTGAAATATCACATTTGACTGCAGCTACTTGGCTCATCACTAACAATATCAGTGTTAAATGTCAAACAACAAATTAAGGTGTCATCTTGGCAGCGTGCTAAGTTGTTAACGCTCCACTGAAGTGTCCAAATCGGAAAATATTTAAAGCACTGAAGCCTGCTGGGCGGCAGGGAGGGGGAGGGGGAAGGCGGCAGGCAGGGTGAGGGGGGTTGGTGGTGGGTCGAAGCAGGATTGTAGAAACTGCAAATCAGCCGTGCACTGAGAGCTGCGGCAGCGCTGTTAGCATGGCGCTATTGGAACACACAGGGGCGTCTTTTAACTCTTTATTTATCCCAACAGAAAGCGCCCGACTTAGCGACTCCCTTCACAAACATTTGTACGTGATGCCGTGCAGAGTCGGTGGTTGGAGGAGGAGGAGGAGGGAGGGCAGCAGGAGTTGAGAATTTTAATTACAAAAAAAAAAAAAAAAAAAAATCATCTCAGAAGAAACGCTATCTGGCGAGTCAGGCTTACCCAAAAGAAAAGAAAAGATTTTTTTTTTTTATCTGCGGTCACGCTTTAATGTATAATTGATCGTTTCCTAGCTTAATTAAAAATCACTAATCTCGTGACTCAGCAAGTTTTGCAGTAAAGAAATTGAAAAGTTGAAAAACAAAAATGGAAAAAAAAAAAATAAATAAAGAAGAGAAACACAGCCATCCATTGCCCTGGGTTTAGCACGCTGTCGTCGCTGCTGCGCTCGTCATTTGCATTTGGACGGCGGCGAGAGATTTTACCTTTGACTGTGAGCACTCCACTCCAACTCGTCTCTCCGCTGGAGCTGGAAGCCAGGCAGGTGTAAACCCCGGAGTCCGTTTCCTTGGCAACAGTTAAAAAAAGAAAAGAAAAAAGAAGTGTCGTTAGTTTGGTGTGAGCGTGCGACTGTGAGGCTGATGTACTGATGGTAATGAAGCCATTAGCAGCCTGCGAGACTGAAATGTCATATCTCTCAAAGCAGAATGCTTGTACCCAGCATACTGAGTGGAGGGTGTGTGTGTGTGTGTGTGTGTGTGTGTGTGTGTGTGTGTGTGTGTGTGTGGATGAAACGCCGGCGGAACAGAGGGCTGTTATTCGCACAAAGCTGGCCGAGCGACTCCTTCCTTCCCCTCTCGCACGGGAGAGAAAAGAAAGACGGGCTTTTTGTGGCCGTCGGTGTGACGCTGCTTGTGACTCCCGCACTCGCTACTCGGCCAAAGAAAGAAGAAAAGAAGAAAAGACAAGAAAAACAGCACACGGCCGCCTCTCTGTTGTTGCCGGTCGCGGCATGCCGATACGGTCGTCTCTCCCCCTCCAAGGTCTTGAAAGTTGCGCGAGGCTTCGTCTGGAGCGTGTGCGACAGAGGCCGATACAGTGAACGCTGCCTCGCTGAAGGTGAAGCCCGAGGCAGGTGGACTTTGTGCTGGGGGCCTCGCGGTAATGTCAAGATTTAGTCTATTTTTAAAAAAAATATTATTAACTTTTTATTTTTTTCAATTTGCTGGAACAGGGGCGTGAGATGAAACCACATATCGAAACTCCTGAGCTAATATTTGAACTCAGTCAAATGCGGCCGAGGCGTCGACTTGAAAAACTCTCTGGATGTCGTCAATTATTAATAACGTCCATCCACGCTAATTAACCACCTCAACTGTGGACACTTTGTCATCTGCAATTAGTTCATTTTCCCCCCCTTGACTGGTGTGTGTGTACATATATATATATATATATGTGTGTGTGTGTGTGTGTATGTGTGCCCAGTGGACCTATTTGAAGTCAAAGCTGAAGTCAAGCCAGTAGCTTTTATGTTCCTCGTCTGATTGCTACACGGCAGAGGAGGAGAGTTGAGCGAAGGATCAAAGGACAGAATTTTAATGACCGGCTAGAGGTCTCCAAATTTCTGGGGAGGCAGCCTTTACACTCAACTGCTGCTTAGCATTCCGGACAGGAGGGGCAGATGTAATTAAGGAGTGCGTGATGAACGCGCCTGTGTGAGCACATGTGAACGTCGGCTATTAAATGTTTGGGAAGGCGAGCCAAGAGGTAGACAGGCTGTGAAATTGCTTACAACAGGGGAGGGGTAGCGTGGGGGAGGGGCCGGAGGGGTGAAGTGCGCCGGGGAAACTCTCAGTGTGACACCGGGGGAGCAACAACCCGCCTGGAAACACGCTCGCTCGCTCGCTCGGGGATATTCTGATTTGTCATTCTTTGTTGTTTTCGTTCTTCTTTTGTTTGACTGCAGCGTTTGGAAAGACAGCAGAGCTGTTTTTCACCACGTGGACAATGAATGCAAGACCAAGATGACACAGAGAATTGCTCCACTGATGTGCCATTTACACCTTCGCCATTAGAATCCTTTCATAGCAAATCAAAGATCCGTTGAGGCTAATGTTTCGTGAAATGTCAAGCAAATCTTCAGTGAACTTTTGAAAATTTGCGTGAAAAATGAGGAAGGGAAAATGAGAGCGCCACCTTTCCAGGAAGTGATTTTCTACAATGAAACGTAGGCGACGTAGCAGTTTGGTTTTCCCTCTCAATGGCCCTAAAGTCAAGGCTAAAATCTTTGTCAGCTGACGTGTTTGGTCCGGCTAGCGAAGTACAGCAATACGAGTCACGGATAACTGCGACTTCCTGGAACGCAACCGTTTGGAGAAATAAAAGGTCTTCATCTCCGAAGCGATGGATGGAGGTGGATGGTTTTAAAAGTGAAGCTTGAAGTTGACGGGTGTGCACGAGGACGGTGGGGCACCTTATTCTCCAGTCGCTAATATGTAAATAATACAGCAAGCAATTTCAAAACTGTGCGGGGTTCACAAGTAGACAAAGTAGCAAAAAATAATTTGACAGTCAATTATCCCTTTTATACCTACCTACCTATTACACCCTTTTACACCGATCAAGTAAGACAGCATAAAAGACAGCAAAGCCACAGACACAGACAAACAAACACTTCCCAAATGTTTTCTTGTTCTTTTTTTTAAACTACGGAATTCATTTAAATAATTCGCCGAGGTCTCTGTGCTGCTTTACAACGTAAGCTCCACAGGGTGGTTGTAAAACCAGCTCATGTACAGTGAGAGTAACAGATACTTTAACTTCATTTAGAACGTGAGCAGGCCGAGGGAAAAAAATGTAAAAAAAATAAATAAAATGAAATTAGTGCTTTGTATTTAAATATTAACCGTGGCTGAGAGGCGACTGCCAGCTCCCTGAACGCTGCTCCCCACCGCTGGTCGTGTGTTTGCACAGGTGTGCGGCGGGTGTTTAATGGAGGGGGGGGCGGAGCGGTGGTTTTAATTAGGTTTTTCATCTGCATCGCTACAAGATGTTTGGATCGTCTGTAACTCATCATCAATCCGGCAAAAACACAGTCCTGGAAAGGCGGCCCGTCGGCATCGTTCCCACCGCAAACCTAGTGCATTATGCAGAGGACGTGCGCGGGCACAGCCCGTCCTGACTGATACCTCACCCGGCGGCATTTGCATGCATGGGGGAGGGGGACGGGGCGGGGGGGGGGGTCGGCCGGCCCCACCGGTGACGCCGCCGGAGGAATCAGTCAAGGCTAAGTGGCTTGTCAGAGCGTCCGGCAGGTGACCCTCCGTCCCTCCTCTCTGTCTGCAGGCCCTGACCCCGCCGTGACCCCTGGGGAGGGAGGGAGGGTCGGGGGGGGTGCCTGATGGCCTGTCTGCCTGTCTGAGGGGGTTAAAAGAAGAAGAAGAAAAAAAAAGGAAAAGGCAGGCAGGTCCCCAGATGGTGGGTGTGATGGGTGGATGGGGACGCGGGGCGGTTTTGGGGTAAACAGCGGCGACACCTGACGATTAATCAACCCGGGCCGCAACAGACTGCACAGAAAATGGATGAGACGGCGGTTGGGGGGAGGAAAGGGGAGGGGCGAGAGAGGGAGAAGAGAGACGGTGCCTCCTCCAAACCCCCTGAACTAGTAGAGGGGGATCAGGACAGGAACAGAATAAACACCTACTGGCTCTTTCTCCAGCACGTGTCCACCTGCTAAGTGACGAGGCGTCAAAGGGCCGTCCATGACGTGGGCTCCCATGTGAAATGTGATTACACGCTGGAACGCTTGCACGGCGGGATTAAAAGTCCACACATGAACTCGATTTTCCCGCTTTAACCTGATTACACCCCGTAATCTGCTTTCTTTTGTCCGCGAGCTCGTCTCGCTCACACTGTCCCGTCCTCCACGTTGCTGCTGCTGTTTCTTAAACCACGGCCGCTGCCCCCCCCCCCCCCCCCCAACAAACCAACACCCGCTGGAAGTGTTTAGCCTCTCCCTAACCCGCCACCTCTTCCAGCCTCCAGCAACACACACACACACACACACACACACACACACACACACTGTTTCCACTCTGCACTGGTGCCAAGACGCCCTGGACAGAAGGGGAGTGTGTGTGTGTGTGTGTGTGTGTGTGTGTGATCCCGGGGTAATGGCATTTCCTCACTGCCAGGGTTCGAGGGACAAACAGACCATCTGTGCCACTCCAGAGGCCCAGATGAAATCGACTTATTCACACTGATCATCTCAGGGTTAAACGCGCTTCCTGAATGCTGATTTCACTTTCGCACTCCGCGGCCAGTCCCTCATACTGACGCACTTTCTCTTCAAGTTGTATGTTGATTTTTGTTTTGTTTTTTTGTTGTCTTTTTTTTACAGGAGATGCTTCTACTAATTTTATGATCCTGTTTGAGTCGTGAATCGTTATTAGATGCTATAAAAAGTAGTAAAAGCCGACGTGCTCGTGATGATAACAATGCTTTAGGCCTCTGAATGGGGAACCTGACACCACAGTGGCAGCAGCACCACAACTAAATATTAACCAGCTACCAAACGGTAGCATGGGTGGATTTATTTTTGCGAAATTGTTCAGGAGAAGAGATTGTTGATCACGGTTAGCTCTGTTCATATTATTAGCATGTGATAAATGATGCCGTTAGCTATTCACTAATGATAACTGGGAACGCCGTATCTGGCAAGCATGCACCATTACATGGCTATTAGCAGGGCATTATCAAAGCACAGAAGGTCAAGTTTATCATAGGACTCCAATCCATCACATGATCAAACCAGACGACTGGCGAAAGCTTCAATGGATTGTAAGAGGACTTCTCGCAGGTTTGTGAGTAACCCGGCAGACTGCTGTACTAGCTTCACCTTGCCAGTGTCACATAGCCAAGATAGTGGCCGCTGAGTGTGTGTACGCTTGTGTGCGTGTATCTTTCGGTAACCCTTCAATCATCTCCAAGGGTGGCTGTATTGCAATAATTGGATACTGTACTTCCAACAACTTTTCCCCAAGTGGCCATACGCGGTACTGCAGCCAAAAAAAGCATTAATGTAGGTCAAAAAAGTGGGATTTATGTTTTTTCTGCTTTCCTGGCAAATAAAATGAGTACAGTGGCATTAAAAGAGCCTGTTAACCCTTTTAAGGGCTCTTCTAGAAGAACATTCTTTCAAAGCCTGACATTTGAAACTAATAAAAACTCTATGGATGTTATGAGAACTGGAAATGGTACCGCATCTCTGCCGGCACAATGATTTTTCCAGTGGCCATCCAAGGTATTGCAAGAAAAAAAAATTGTATGTTGCGTAAAAAGCATTTTTCCCATAGACCTCCAAACAAAAATAAACGGCTGTAAAACGTTTGGCGAAAACCTTCGACCAGAAACATGGCTCTAAACAAGTCTTACTATTGTATATTTCTAAGTCATCGTATTTAATAGGTCTTAGACTTTTCTAAAAAAATATCCGGAAAAGACTTTTTTCTGTAGGTGACGTCAAGTGAGGTCATGTCACATGCTATGTCTCGGCTCGTTCTGATAGGCCGATGCCTTCTGATGCATCATGGGAGTCAAGGGCATGACGGGAAGTGTCATGACTTCCCTGGTTAATGTGGAAATAACCCAAAAACAAAATCAATTTTGTCCCAGGTGAGCAAAACGAACAAGCTGTTGGACGCTGTTGGATTCTGGGAGTTTGTCTCTAATTGGTTGACCCACTGCCATAGGACTCTGACATCAACGAGACACTTTCCTCCACACAACCTTCTCTACTTCAGTCATACTCGACTCGACTCTCTTCCCCACTTCGAACGCCTGCGAGCTGCTGTTTGTATTAACAAGCAGTCGAACATCTCACCCGATAAAGTGGCTGGCGAGCGTCTCAATCATTATCCTCACATGACGACAGGGCTTACAAATCTAAAACTCCAGCTGTTTAATCTGCCCCCCTTTACGTGTTCCAACTCTCAAGTGGAGCTTTTGGGAGCAACTCTGGAATTACAACAAACTGCAACAGCCACCACGCCGCATGGAGTCAAGTGAAATCACTGGGTCACGTCTGCTCGCCGTGTGGAATCCGATCAAATGGACGGCGGCGTCCACAGAGACCTAAGATTGGCCCCCGAACGAGGTCACCAGTAAGCTGCTGGTGCTCTCAGCTGCCTTCTCTCACCGCCTCAGTTCCCACGAGGAGGAGAGGACGCAGGAAGAAAAGCGCCAAACAACTCAAACGGCGGCTCCGCCCTTCTCTCCTCTCGGTCCCACTCCCGCTCCTCCGCCTCGCTCTAACCTCCGAGTCTGCGCTCGCCCGTGATGTATTAAGGATTTAATTACAAGTCTCAGCGATCGTTAATCATTAAGAGCCCGCAATCAATTAATGTGCGAGCCTCCTGCAGTCTGGCATGAGCTGCGGTGACCTCAGGTGCAGCGCTGTGCCCAGCAGGGAATTCTGGGCAGAGAGGATTTCATTAGCATGAAGCAAGACGGTGCTAAAGACTGCTAATGGCCTCGCGCGCTCATTACCATGGCGAGCACGCCTCGCTGATGCGGTTTTTTCGCTACGGTCTCCACCTACCCTCCTCTCGTACAAGGCCCGCCGTCAGAACCAGCCGTAAAAACGTCCACCGCTTAAACGGCTCGTACCTTCCCCGTAATTAAAGCGGCTGCTTTATCATGCAGAATGTGTTTATCCTGCGTGAACTGCATAACGTTTGATGTGCAAATAGATAAAGTTGTAGATTATGAATACGTTTTAGTCCGGGGGGAAGGTGAGGTCTTACGAGAGTTGGGAATTAGCCATAAATATACAATGAGTTGCACTAAACTGAAGGTCAACACAGAAATAATATCGAATGTTTTTCTTTTTTTTTTCTCTTTGCTTTAGGAGTGAAAGCGCGTCAGTGCAGTTTGGGTTCCGCTCTCGGCTACCTGCAGGTTGGTGATCTGGAAGGTGCCGTTTTCCATCAGGCTGATGCGGCCGCTGTTTCCCAGGATCCTCTGGCCGTCTTTCTCCCACTGGATGCTCGGGGTGGGGTTCCCCATGATGTGGCAGTGCAGCTGAGTGGTCGTGCCGGGTGCCAGGGTCTGATTGGCCGGCCCCTGGCGGATGATGGGCGGGACGCGGTCAGAAGGCGCTGAAAGGGACAAAGAAATGGGACAATAGTTACGTATTGGGATGTGGAGAACTGCTGCGGCTGCGGTTGGTACGATGGAGCCATTGATTTGTGTTCCTAAGCTTCTCCTGAACCCTTGGGGGGGTGGGGGTGGGGGGGGGGGGTATTGGGACCCATCCCAGCTGTCTTAGGGTGAAGGTGGAGTTACAGCCAGGGCAGTTTATCATTGAAAAACAAACAATCATTCGCTCCTACATGCATTTTTTGGACTGTGGGAGGAAGCCAGCACATGGACAAACTGCAAACTCCACACAGAAAAAAACCCCGGAATTAAACAACGCACAGCACCACCAGCGGCCCTAAGATGGAGCCGTCACGAGGCCGTAATTAACGGATCGGGTGTCATTCGCTCCCAACAAATTCATGTCAGTCGAGAAATGGTAATTTGGTCCGGTGGCCTCATTTACATCAGCCAAAGTCCGTCTGTTTTTATATTTGCCTGCAAAATTTCTGCTTGGCCTGACATCAGAAATGCAAAATGTCACAGTAGGAGAACATCCAGTCCCAGAGGCTCAAGAGCTCCGTCCCAGATCAACATGCAAATCGATGACATAGATTTTTTTCTCTGGCAGGAAAATGTTGATACTTTCACTCGCTGTCAGACTGACGGGCCATCAAGCCGCTCTCGTGTCGCAGAGAAGAGATAAAAAGACTGAAAACAACTTTGCATAGGCGACGATGATACATCACTAGGAGCCTACGATCTTTATTGACGACTTCTCACACGAGCCTATACTTTGGAAATGCAGTGAAATGCTGCGGCCTGCCAACACTCACTGGATGAGAGAGAAAATCAGGAGACGTTCTCGTTTTGCCACGAGTCAAACGGAGTGGGAGTGAATCCTCCCCTCGTTTTCCCAAACGAGAAAATGGAGAGAATCGCGGCATCTATTTTTAGACGGGAGGGAATTGGAGCACTAAATGAATAGATGCTGGGGACTGCGTTTGGATCGGCTTCAGCACTGGGCCTCACATCAGAGCAAAAAGAGAGGAAAAAAAACAAAAAAACATGCAAGAGCACGTCCCAAACTGAGGTGTAGGGCTGAAGCCACGGAGGCGGGCGCTGAACATGAGTTTGAGAGTCGCAGACTAAAGTCTCCACTTGATGTCTGAAGGTGTGAACTCAATCCTGAAAGCTGAAAACTGTTTCCAATTACGCGGGCCGCGAGCAAACGCAGGGTTTATGTTTAATGCAGCAGACCCTTAAAAAAAGTCTTGCTGCCGATTGCTGGCGACGGCGAGCGTCTGCAGGAAGTCCCTCCTCCTCCTCCCGCCGCCGCCACCGGGCCCTCACAGACAAAACACAGCAGAGCGCTGCACTCACCTACCACCCTTTGACTTTCTGCAGCGCAAACCTCATTTGTATTCCGTGCCGCCGAGGGCCCTGATATCATCAACAGACTGACACCAACCCAAAATGTGAAAAGCCAACACGGGTTTGTGTCGTTGGCGCCGAACAAAAACCCTTGTTTACTCCCTGAATAGGGGGAGGGGATGTTGGGATGTGTGTGTGTGTGTGTGTGTGTGTGTGTGTGTGTGTGTGGGTGGGAGTGGTGGGAAGGTGCGGAGGGGAGGCATATGTCGCACTGAGCTTATTTGCATAGAAGCCGTCACCCGTCGTCTCTTTTGATTACATCAGATAAGGAGTCCTGCTGTTTGTTCATTTGGCGGAAAAGAGTTTTTTCTTCTCTCTCTGTCTCTTTTTTTCCGGGGCGGTTGCCGCTGTCATCTTTTGCTAAATTAAATCAGGAAACTCAAGACACGCTCGGATGAATGCAAAGGTGAAAGAGTCGGCGTTCAGAGGAAAATCGAAGGAATGATTGCGGCTTACATGAACTGTGCAGATTGCTTGTTTGGCATTTCGCACAAACATTTTGCGGGGTAGGGGGGGGACTTTCCAGATGAACAGCTAAATAGTAGCCAGAGTGTTAACAAAAACACAGCAGAAAGAGAAGTAAAGGAGCAAGACATCCATACATTTTACTCATAGAAGCCAAAAGTCGAATTCAAAAATCAGATGAGGGAACGAGCCCTCCAATGCAGACGTTGAGTTATTGTGAAACTAAATATGCCGGGCATCATGCAGCAGAACGCTGGGTTTCATAAAAAACGCTGTTGATTCATTTTCTGTGCCTCACTCTCAACGGCGTCTCGTCGCATCAGTCGTCGACGCATTAGCTGCACATCTCACTGTTGCGTCGCCCTCATCTCCACTCTGTCGGTCGACTCTTGACTTATTCAAAGCAGCACTGTGTCATTTCCCTACTCGGAAATGATGACTTTTAAAAATCATTTTTACGACTCAGTGGCTTGGACCAATGGCACCCCTGCCGTCGGCACGGGGCGCCCAGCTGGCTGCTATAGATTTGAGAATGGGTTCCAGAGTGTAATCTTTTGATAACGCCACCCCCATCCCCCACCCCTTTTCTACCCCCCCCCCCAACCCCGACTGGCTGCGTTAACTGGCAGAGCCAGAGTGCTGAGAAGGCGGCTCTCGCTCAAAGGGCCGTGTGCAAGCAGGAGGAATATAAAACAACAATGGCAGGGCTGCTGTGTTTGAGCTCGTGACTGTGTTTTTAATGCTTGACTTTAAAATGGAGGGTCGGGGGTGTGGAACCTCTGTGATTAGCGAGCCTGTTCTGGTGAGAGCCTCTTTGTTCGAGCCAGGTACAGGATAGGACGTCTCTAAGCTAGTTAACGCTAGTTTCCTGTGCATTAGCTGAATTAGCTTACCGGTACTTCATCTCTAACAATATATAACAACATCACAATATAGAACACCACTTTTTCTTATTCTCATTAGCTAGCTAATATATTAGCTAGCCAATACATTAGCTTACTTCATCTCTAACAATATATAACAACATCACAATAGAGAACACCACTTTTTCTTAATCTCATTAGCTAGCTAATATATTAGCTAGCCAATACATTAGCTTACTTCATCTCTAACAATATATAACAACATCACAATAGAGAACACCACTTTTTCTTAATCTCATTAGCTAGCTAATATATTAGCTAGCCAATACATTAGCTTACTTCATCTCTAACAATATATAACAACATCACAATATAGAACACCACTTTTTCTTAAAATCTAAGTGCAATTATTCCACTTTTGACCAAGTGTGGATTCTGTACGACATGAAGCAGGTCTGAAAGCAGAGTGAAAACGTTCTTGTGTGTAAAAAGCAAAACATCCAAGCGGTCAAGCGCTCACCCTCCATAAATGCTGCAGCTCTCTAATGCAATCACTTTTTATTGCGTCTGCGGCCACAGCTCACACTCACCACTTTCCACCTCCAGCAGGGTTTTGGCGAGGATGCTGCCCGCCACACTAATGGCCTGGCAGATGTAAAAGCCGGAGTCTTCGACCCGGACGTCGGTGATGGTCAGCTCTCCGCTCAGGGACACCGAGAAACGACCCGACTGTGACGGCTCCTGAATAGGAAACAGCAGGATCTGAAAGAGGAGAGAAACATCGCGATTGTTTTCATTTTGGCCTCCTCGCAAATAAACCCGAGGAGCCCTCGGTAAGAGTGCGATGTGGTCGGATCGACCAGAGAGACAATATTTAAGTTTCATCTCTAATAACTCTACTAAGGTTTCTTTTCCTGAAAGTGAGTGTCATCATATGTGCACTTTTATGTTACATTTGTATTTTATTGTATGAGAACTTCACGGAATGTGCATAGTTTAATGCTGCACTTCACCAAAAAACAAAAAAACTAAACAAAAAAAAACCTCAAGTTGCAATGTTGTTGGCACAACAAATGACAAACTAAGCTAAGAAAACACAAAAAAAATATTTAAGAAAGATGTTGGTGCATAGGAGAAAGAAAGAAAGAAAGACAGACAGAAAGAACAGCTGGCATTTACTATAACTCCCTGCACAGGAATAGAACAGAATATAATAGAATAGAATAGAACAGAATAGAATAGAATAGAATAGAATAGAATAGTTTGAACTTTATTGATCTCCTAAGGGGGCAAAATCATGCTGTCAGAGCAACAATAGAACAGACAGAAACAGTATCAATGTTTTGTGTGCCAATAGCAGCAACACCATCAGCAACAAAACACAACAATAAAATAAGAAAAAGATAGGTTTAAGTTTTGTACACTTTACTAGTTGTTGTACTACATCATGCACATCCATCAACCTACTGCAAGGCTAATCTTTTTTAAGCGTTAATCAATGATAAACTGTTGAATTTACAGTTTACATAGTTAAATATTATCTACGAGGTCATATTACCGATTTTGACAAACCGGCAGTCCAGCTGAAAAAATATCAAAGAAGTGCTGAGAGACTTTCTGCTACACGCGTAGCTCAAAAGTGAGCAGCGCCTCTCGGCTGTTATCAGGGGAGCCAGAAGATTCCAAGCATGTGTTTGAAGGAACTTGACCAGCCTCGATGACCAGCAGCGATATCCAGTTTTTTCCAGCCTTCACTACGCTCCTATTGGCTTGCACTGTTCCCACGTGTCAGCGGGAAAAGCGCTGCGGGCGTATCCGTCTTGAAAAGGCGGCCCGCTATTCACGACATGCTTCCCACATGCTTCCTCGTCTCCTCCTCCTCCTCCTCCAGCGAGCCTCCTCAGCCTTTATCTCTGCCCTCCACTCTTGTTCTCCCTCTCTCCCACACACATTTTCCAGGCCTCTTCCACTCGCACCCTCTAATCTGTACCTGGGAGCCACGCTGGTGGCACCCACGCGCTGCCGACGAGGCCCGGCGTTGCGTTTGCGATGTGCTCGCGCAGCTTATCGCATCCCTCGCACGCTAAGTGCAAAACGCGCAGGAGTGCGCACGATGAAATGTCAGGGAAAGATATTAAAACGTGCCTCTTCCGTGCACGGTGTTGTTCCCCAGAGCCCAAAGGTGATTCGGCAAAAGTCTGTATTTGTTCAAGTGCTTTGTGCTTGCCTTGCCTGCTTTGTTTGTTTTTGAAGAAAAAGCCATTCACTGGAGCAATGTTTACCGTCCAACATAAAAATGCACTGGGCTTGGTTGTGCAAGTCACTTTATTTAAGACTTTCTTTGGTGGAAACATTCCTTGATAAATCTTCCTTGTTATGTTACATCACTGCAGATGTTGCTGCTGGGTTTAACAGGACAACCTCCATCTTATTTCTTTTTTTTTTTTTTTTTTACAAAGAAATTCTGTGTTTTGTGCCCTCGCAACGGCCTTGAGCACCGCCGACGCGCCGGACTGCCCTCAATTATTCCAACCTTTCACTGTGGAATTAAACGCACTCATGTAACTTTCAGTCAGGAGAAAGTTCTGGAAATCAAAGCCATTCAAAGTTTGGATGCGGCAAGCCTGACACCCCACGAGTGCCGGTGAGTCTTTGTGCTCCACCTGATCTCTCTCTGAAGCGTTGATTACACCTTCTGTGCGTCTAAGTTCGATAGAATTGGTGGGAATTTGTTCTGTGTAGTCTTTAATCCAGTTACTGTGTCTACGTCTCGAAATGTTAGTTTGACCAAAGTTTCAGAAAAGCCACAAACTCTTTCCCACTGAGAGAATCAAGTTTAGAAATGGACGGCAGAAAGATTCCATACCTGACTTCCTTCTTTTTGCCAGAAGACGGCCGGTGGAGGGTTTCCTCTGGTGCCACAGAGGAAAGTCACGGTGCGGCCCGGAGCTGTGATCTGGTCCCGTGGCCGCACGACCATCTGAGGCGGCACTGCAACACATATCACATCCGTATGTAAGTCTCCAAGTCTCTAAGTTGGTGTGGAGTATTACATTGGCACAAAATGAACATCAATCTACGACAGGCCAACAGGTTTTCTTATAAGTGGCTTTGTCTTTTCTATTTCTCACACACAGAAAGTCACACAACCAGAAGCAAAGCATCACAGACACACATCAATGGAACTACACAAGTCACTTCTGCCACCTCCAACCACCAGTTTCAGCCGCAGAAGTTTCCCTGCCAGCACCGACTCTTCCACTTCAAGTCAACCAGGGACAACTTTTTAAAACGAACTTTTTGTTTCAATCCAAAAGGGAAAGAGGTTGTGAGCACTCATTTTCAGCAGAGCCCAGAGCGCATAGACCCTGATACACTCTGTCTTTTATGCTTTTATTCCATAAACCTTGAGTCTGGGCGGCAAGAGGCAGCAAGTCAAGGCAGGAGGCACATCGCCATTATGCATGCTAGATTCTTTGAAAGGAGACATTTTTATTCAGTGTGAAGGTCATAGACTCAGTAAGGTTTTAAGGGGACTTGGAAGAGGACAAAAAAACGTTTTGCTCTCTATATTGTTGCAGTGTTCAAATCCTCCAGATGGCAGAGATAAGGACGGACTTGATCATGACCGAAGCCTCGTTCTGCTCGGCTGTGACTGGATCAAGTCTGCTGCTGATAAACATCCCGCTGTTAGATTCGCTTTGGTTCTGCTTTAAGACGCAGCAATCAAAACAGCCAGCGTCATACAAAACCCAGAGCAGCGGCAAGCTGAGCGGCTTGAATGGAGGTTCTGTATCAAAACATCAAATAGAGGGGACAGGGTTTGAATGTGAAGGTTGGCTTCGTCCCAGCTTCCTTTTGACTTCAACGTTTCAGTGGAGGTTTGTCTCAGCACTTGCAGACGCCTACATATGTATGGAGATGAGATTACAGAGGAGTTCAGGAGTGTCTGCAAAAACACTAAAGTCTTGGGAGCCCTGAATAAGCAATTTTTTTGAAACTGGGGCCCAGAATCTCAAAACAACACCTTTATACTTAGCAAGTTTGATGTAAACAATATGCATTGCCATAGCAACTCAATGTCACATGTATCATCCTGCAGTTGTCGCTCTGTCGGTGCCCGTGAGTTTGTCACAGTCTGTGTTTTTTCTGTGGCAGTGTTACAGGCCTTGCATATACAACTACAGCGACATTTCTTCATACAGTGCCGTGCTGGGATGTCACTAACTTGGACGAGGTATCAATGAGGTCTCAACAGCCCTTTGTGACACCACGAGGGGCTGATTTTCACAACTGTGTCATTAGACACACTTTATAGAAAGTGAAACAAACAAAAGGTTGGGCTCTTTCAATTTAGGCAGGGATCTAGGGACAAATATTCTAGTTAGAAAAAATAAATAAAGCAAATTTAACACAATATGGAACCTTTAACAGTAATGACTCGACAGAAATCCTTAATATACGACCCTTTCACCAGTGGTGCAGGCATTCCCAGAACCCTTTCAGGAAAATCGCCATGAATGGCAACTTTCCTACTGCAGAAGCTGTCAAGCAGTGGAAGCAGTTTTTGGGTCACCTTTCTAATCCTGGGCACAAGGTTGATCCGATGCCTTTGAAAACAGAGGGAGGGCAGAGCTCAGACGACACAGACACTTGCACACAGACAGGCGCACACAGACTCCTCTTTGATTTCTATTGATTTCGCAGCGAGTGACAGGTCTTCCTGCTCGGAAGGGGGTGTGAATGCGTAATGATGCCCTCCTCCGGTCCTAATTGATTTTTCATCTTCCCACCTGATCTCCTGCTTGTCTTTTATTCCGCGCGTAATTAGCAGTGAGAGATACCGAAAGAATGAGAGCGGCAGGAAGAAGGGGAGGCTTTCGAATGAGGGGACAAGCAGAGAAAAAACACTGGAGTCAGAGTGAAATTTTAATATCGGGCAGATTTTCCTCCCGTCGGAACAAAGCAGCACCGAGACGGCGAGCAACCGCGAAGCTCCTCCGTCTGCAGAGCGGCGGAGATTTGAGGTTTTCATACAGAGAATACTCAACGATGTTTTGTGCCCTTGATGTCTATATGGATGTCTAATCTAGGATTAGCTCATTGAGGAGGCTGCGAAAATGCATCAAAGCTATATGATGCACTTCGGCAGTCGCGGCCTCCTGAAGTTTAGCCGGAGTTTCTCCGGTTGGCAGGCATCAAACGCCACGCGACTTTCCCCCGGCTTTACGAGCCAGAAGCAATTAAACTTTGGACCGTGCGCTCTGACACGGGTTACCTCGGCAGAGTTCCCTTTCATTTTTTGAATTCGTCGGAGTGTTTCAATGAGGGGGGAGCAGCTGAGAGACAAAGATAAAGAGAGAAGTTGCCGGGCGGAGTCGGAACAAACAGAAGCCGACGAGTGCGGAAGGATGAAGCTCCTCCGACGTGAATGTTGATGCCGGGACTGGATGCAGGATCAGCGGCCAACTTCCAGCCTGCCTCTGTGTGACCTGCACACTCCCAGCGATCAGCAAGTTTGCAAGACTTAATTTCATTAACTCAAGAACCGCAGTGAGCGCCAACAGAAAAGTAGCAACACCGCAGAGTCATTTGCAAGAAACTGACTCCATGTCGTCCTGGAATGAATGAACAAGTGAAAAACCTTTTATACACTTTTCTGTTCTTTTTTTTTTTTTTTACGGGCTCCGTATCGTGGTTTGTCAAGGACAAATCGTACACAGTCATGGCGAAATTGCTTGCAGCAGGAATTGCTTTGTGCTGCAGGGGGAAAAAAATAGAAAAAAGGCCAGAGCTGCAGGAATGAATATAAAACTGTGAGGCAGAAAGTGGACCAGACGGTGACACTTCCTCTGTTTTGGCTCGGCCAGTGCTGAGCTGCAGTGACTGCAGGACAGGAAAACCTCTTCCTGGTCAACGGGGTTGCGTCCTTTCGCTAGACGACGTGCAGCCCTAAACCAACACCAAGTCCACACGTGTCCTGCGCTTTGGCTCGCGGCCCGCGTGGCTCTTTGCTTTCCCGCCTTCCCCTGCTTGTTTCTTTCCTGTCAAAGCCGCCGCAAGGAAACGCCACATGCCAGCCGTCTACCCCTCAAAGCGACGCGTCTCCTGACTGTGGGGGAAGATCGACGCCCGAGCGGAGTGACAGCATCAGAGGGAAATTGGGGAGCAAAGCATTTCACATTGTTTATTTTGTTTTTTTCCCCACCTGAAAACGCACCGTTACCCCTTTGCCTGACAAAGCAGCGTCACTTTGACCCAAATACAGTGACAGCTCGGAACATTCCGGCTATTAGAACGCTGTTTTTGGTGCACTTCACAGGGCTGTCTGGAGAATAACAATGTTTGATTTGAAGAGGCAAGCCGGCACATCGCCTCGGGCTGTAATAAATAATTAGCAATAATGGGTGTGCTCAGCGCGACACTGAGCTTTAGATTTGGGGCAGCGAGATATATTAGCATCCTCGCCTGGGATGATGGGAAAAAAATCAAGCGCTGGATTGCAACAGCGTAGCTGAAATATACATGACAGACTTCCGCGCACAATGCGCCCTTGTCGTCGGGACGCGTCGCACGAGGCTCGTACAGTGATTTAGCGTTCCGGAATTTTGGCTTTTTCGATACGACAGACGGTGCCGGTGCTCTTTAAAACGGGTCCTGCCGCTGCCATCTGTCACGGCACGGCATCCTTATATTCCAAGCACTAAAAACATGTTTTCGAGGGAAAAAAAGAGAAAAAAAAGATGGCACACAAAGCAATAACTGCATGGGCCAGTGCCTGGGTGGTGAAACGGGTTCCGTCTAATTAAAGAATAAAACACTTGAGATAGCAATTCAGAGGCGCCGCGAGAGTTCTTTCAGATATATCGCCAGAGCCGGAGAAGGCGTAACGGGAGGAACGTGTCTTGAGAGGGAGGCAAAAATAGACGGGGACTTCAAGTCAAATTTTCCACAGCTTTTACGATAACAACTGTCAAAGTGAATGAGAGGAGTGCGCCGAGTGTGAAGTGCTTTGCACTCTTTGAATGTCTCCGCAATGTGTATTTTTATGCAACGAGGACCAAATGTTCCCCAAAAGTTGTAAAAAAAAAGAAAAAGAAATCAGAGATGAAAAAAAGACCAGCATGCTCCTTTCATTTCGAGATCTGGACTCGGAGGTCACATTCCGCTCATTCAGCATTGCTGTTATGAAAGGACGCTCTAAAAAGCCAGGACAGATGTGGTGACCCCCAGTTCTAATGATATTTTATTTATTTCCTAATTAATATTTTAACACAGTTGGGGTGGCTTTCTTTTCCTTTCTTACTTTTGCACCGGTGGTGATCTTGAATGTCTGGAGCTGATGATGGGAAAAGCCAAGGAGAAAACCACCACATTAGCCTCTTATCTGTTCCACAAGTCGGATCATCTTCCAACCCCTTTTCCCACGGAAGCCAAATCCAAATGTTACAGAGCACTTTTTTGAAGTTCATGCTCTGGCTTTAATGAAGAGCGGACAGAACAGAACATTCTGTGTTGCGTTGCACTGGTTTTTATAGGCTGCAATCAAAGTTGAATCTTCTGTAATATCTTTGTACTGGGCCTTAATTCCAACGCAGCTTAACGACTACTGATGTTTTCCTACTAAGGATTTGATGGGAGAATTGTTCTTACTCTACACTACCTCAGGTGGCGCTGTACTCTCATTCACATTTTCACGACTCTTTTGAATAAAATCACCGCTCCTGGTCCAAATACTGTCCATAAACTAAAGAATATTAAGTTCCTGGGGCACTCTCACAGTGTGTGCTACTAATTGTCCAAGGTGATTGGCATTACAACACTGCTTCAGTTTTGCCAGCTATTAATCAGATTAAGGTGTATATGTGCATTCCA
The DNA here is from genome assembly GCF_046127955.1 of Nelusetta ayraudi. Lineage (NCBI taxonomy): Eukaryota > Metazoa > Chordata > Actinopteri > Tetraodontiformes > Monacanthidae > Nelusetta > Nelusetta ayraudi. The sequence goes on along the minus strand of NW_027466061.1, from coordinate 2,228,579 downwards.
AAGCTCTGATAGTCATAGTAGAAAGTCCGTGTGACTGCACTGACTGATGTCAAATAGTGGAACTAAACTTTCAGTGTCAGTGTTTAAACTCCAAAACCTGTCAGTGATAACCACAAGTCATTTGCCCCTCTCACGACCAACAACACAATAATAATACGTGGATATTAAGACTCCCATTCACAAAATAGAGAGCAGCTCCATCCTGAATTCCCACCACACGCTGTGCGGTGTGTGTGTGTGTGATTTGTTCCACTGTCATCATATGAAAGCATTGTGCAACTCAATCACTAAGCGCTTACAACCCCGACGCCACACCCACCCACACCCCTTTTCGACACACTTGAAGTGTGATTTGCAGCAACGCAGGGGGGGAAGAAAGACACACACACACACACACGCACACACGCACACACGCACGCACACACACACGTGCGCAGGCCCAGCAAGAGCTCCTCAGGGGCTTGGATGTGACAGGCAGCTGTCAGAGTCCCACGCTGATGCAGACAGCGTGTTTCACACAAACATGCTTGAGTAAACACACTCTCACGCTGCTGCGGTTGGAGCCGCCGCCGCCGCCGCTTCACGCTCCTTGAGCTTCGTCCTTTCATATAACAGCCTCTTCTTCTCATGTATATAAACACCCCTCCTTCCTTCCCGCTCCTCCTACACGCGCTCTTTCTTTCCCCGTTGCTGTTTCCATTTTGGTGATTGAGGAGGCGGCTGTTTACTAGGCATGATGTATTATGGCCGGACCGTAATTCACTTATACTTTTATTTACTTTGGAGTTGGAGCTTCGCGCCGAGAAACGCTGCCATCCATCCGACGGCCGCGTGCAGACCGTGGGTTGGAGTGGGTTTGAAAAGATTGGAGCCGCGTTTACGTGACGGCGTTGTAATTCCTTTCTGCCTTCGTCGTGACGGGGAAAATAAATCTTCCCAAGTAAATACCAAACAAATGCCATATTAAAAAAGAGACTGAGAAAGGTCATTTTTCTCTCCGCCTGCGTTCATTGTACTCAAAGCAACCGCCGGCTGCAGCGTTAGAAACAGACTGTAGTTAAATCATGACACGTTGAGTCTGATTTGATTTACTTTTTAAAAACGATGGGAAGGCAAACAGTTCTGATGACTCATTCGAGGAAAAACGTGTCAGCTTTTTCGAAGCGATTTGGGTAAACTTTGAAGCAAAGGCAGTGAGCAATTGGAGTTTTAGGAGTGTCCCATCAGCGAGGTAATGACTGAAGTGTCCGTTCGCCCTGGGCTGGTTCTCAGGTTCCGACTGTCATTAAGCAATCTAAACATTTCAGTTCAAGACCTTGTTAAAGTGGAAATGACTTGATTCACCCATTTGCCTTTATGACAGTATTGCCAGGGTAGTCAAAGTTGAGTTCAACTTGAGAGATGTTTTAAATTTCCTGTTTGATGCACCAGGGCTGATCAGGAAGTTTTCACCCCTCTGTATAATTTTGGACTTTCTTCACAGTGCCTCAGTGATGATGTTGACATTTTCAGTCACGAAGCGCTCCGCATCTCGCTTGGTTGGGAGGAAAGAGCTCAGTGAGTCACAAAGTAAAGATCAAAGACTTAATATAATGAAATGATTTGGGCCAACGTGCCCTGGATACACAATTTGTTCCTAACTTTCAGTCCAACAGATAATACAAATTAAAAACAAAAAATATAAATTAAATATTTGAAGAAAAAAAACAATATATACATATATGTATATATATATATATATATATATATATATATATATATATATATATATATATATATATATATATATATATATACATATATATATATATATATATATATATATATATATATATATATGTATATATATATATATATATATATGTATACAGTATATAGGGTTTGATGAATTCAAATGTAAACAGTGATGAAGAAATGAGGTGAAGTGTCAAAAAAGTAGTGATGAGCATGGAAAGTAAAATATCTGCTGGTATCAAACAGTGACTTGAGTGTTCAAAAGTGATTACTGTGGAAAGGGGCTTAAATGGATCCAGTTTAAGTGTCTATAAGACAATTTGATAGAGACAAAAGGGCATTAAGTACAGGAAATCTGTTTAAAATACTGTATTTTCTTCTGCTCTTGTGCCTTAAGAAGAAAATAGTGCATCATTTGTTGCGGATCCTTTATGCTTTTGTTATTGAAAACTGACTCTTATGGTTAAAGCCCTCAAACAATGGGTAATATGAATCTGATGATATGAGATCTACTCCCGCAGCTTTGGTATTTAATAAGCCACAACAAATAAAAAAAACAATCATTCTTCAAAACACCATAAGCACGCAGACATAAACGATGTCAGCTCAACCGGATGATATAAGAGGTTTTATATGAAGTTTTTCAGCCCTCAAACTGAACCACTTCTGCATGTTGATGGGCCTTCTGCTGAAGACTAAACTGCGGCGCGTAATCCGCATGATTATAGTTTCACAATGTGGCCCAGCCTTCTGTCCTTATTTTATATAATCTGCCTTTTACCTTTTGTTTCCACATTTAGAGCCATTTCTATTCATTTGATGGCAGCTTCACAATACGCTGAAACACGCCTGGGGTGCAGTTGTATCAGAGGAAATGCGTGCGCCCACCTTTCCCAAGGGCTGCTTCAGGATAATTGACAATCCTCCACTCCTGATTAGGAAAATGCATCGGTGACTGCCGAGGTTATCCTTGCACCTTTCAAGTCTGTACTTTAAGGACCCTTCATCGGCACGCACTCACACGCACGCACACACACACACACACACACACACACACACACACACACACACACACACACACACACACACACACACACACACACAAACGCATGCAAAGATGGAATCAAATGAAATACTTACTGGATAGGCCGACTGTGATGGAGTGAGGCGGGATGGGGTGAAAAAAGAGGACAAGAACAATGAATGAGAATGAGGTGATGAGCTCGGGATGATGTCACGCGATGACGGATGAAACGCTCAAGCGCATGAGTCAACTGAAGCTGAATGGGACGGAGTGAAGCTCTTAAAAATGGAACGCTCCCCCAACGTGAGGACGAGCGGGCAGACAGAACGAGGGACTGCTTGTTGTTCCACACAAGGACAAGAGCAGGTGGGCTGATTGACTGGTAGCTTAGCTGAGTGTGTGTGTGTGTGTGTGTGTGTGTGTTCCTACTACCCGTAAAACTGCAGCTGCTCAAAACAAGCCAAAATCAATCTCTATTGGCCTCACGTGTGCTCCTGGGAACCACTTCTTTATTCTGTTGAAAAACTGTATTTGCAGATTGAGTTTTGTGTTAGCCGCCTGTCTGTGTCTGTGTCGACGTATGCCAGCAGTGTTGGGAAAAGGCTGGAGGGCTTGGACACAGAAACAGTCAAAGTAAAAACTACACTCTCTTCCCTCCCCGTGCCTCTTTTCATATGGACTCACTTTAATCTAATGCAATTTCACCGGTTTTTTGATCTCACTCTGGAGAGGGTTGATGTGTTCAGACTCTGAGAGGAACTTAAAATCCATTTTTCACTTCAGTTTACATTGTGTGAGCAGTGACAGAATGCACAGAGTTTTAAACTTCCAACACTGTCCATAAAATTTCATCTGTTCTAATGGACGTTATCTCCTTGTGTGTCTACCCGTGTGTGTGTGCGTTCCGGCAATTAATTATTACATCTGGTTGAGTTCATGAGGAGAAAACTGACTTTGCAGTGTGGAAATGACTTGCGTAGCCTTTTACTTGAGAGGTTGGTTCTGAGCAAAATTAGATTCCAACAGTAACAGCTTCCAAATTGAATTCATCAGGAAAAAAGCAATTAAACAGGAGCATGCTGTCCATCTGTGCGCATCATTTTCTTGTGTGTTTAGTGTGGAAATGTAATTTTCCACCAGTGTGGAACAGCAGCCATTGAAGGTTCGCTCAGAAGTAAATTGATTAAAATAAAGCGCGGACGGGCCTTTGTAATTGGTGCCACTTTTCCGGATTAACGCAATATCAAAGCTTCTTGTTGTGCAATGTAATTTGCTATGCCCTGGGGAAAAAAAGGGACTGGTTCGCATCTCACCGTGCACTTGGAGGTTGCCCGAGGCTTCGGCTTTCCCGACGCTGTTCTCCGAGACGCAGGTGTAAGTGCCCTCGTCCTCGCCTCGCACCTGGGTCAGACGCAGGCTGTTGTCGCTGCGGATCTCAAACCTGGAACGTCCACAGGAAAGTTTCAGCACGAGCCACGTTAAACAACTTTTCTCAAAGTTCTCTAAAGTGAATGAAATGTATAAGGGGGTAAATTCATCTGGGGATGAAAGAGTAAAGCTGTCAATCAAGGAAGAGGGATACCATTTACTTTATATTGACTCGACGAGCAAAATTGCTGAGCACACCAAAAAAGGAGCCACGGTACAATTTAATTAAAAATTGATTCCACCTTCCCGAAAGTCGAGGAGGAATGACAAAACAAGATATGCTGAAACTAATTTTCCTAAATCCCTGTAAAAGTGAATCCTGTACCGCTTTAGGCAACGGCCAGCGCGTCTGTCGGTCTAAATCTGAGCCCTGCTGACAGCAAGAAAACATTTCACCAGGCTTCCCTTGAGAGCTCGTTAGAGTTTCAGACAATCTAATCCTCTAAGTGTGAGGGAAGGAGTGATGGGCTAATGCCCCTATTGAGTCACTCTGCAAATTCATTGCAACTGTCAAAATCCTACATGCGTTCTAAAAGGGTGGTTCAGAATTTTGGAAGTAGGACCTCATTTGCAAGTTAGCCAGCGTCCTATTTATCAGTGGAGGCTATTTAAACAAATTTCAGGCAGTCCTCTAGGTTAGCAGAGTTAGCTGGTGCTAGGCTAGCGCGAGTCAACGGTTTCTGCGAGCCAGCCAATTACACTCCGCGTTGTACCCAGGGGTATTTTAGTTTTTAGCATTATTCTATCAACACAGTCAGTTACATCTATAATACAACTTTATAATTTATTTGGTGAACTGTGGAATGGGTGACATTTATTTTTTTGGCAGGCTAGCGGATACCGTTGATTTGCGCTAGCCTAGCACCAGCAAACTTTTCTAAACGGTTTCTTTTCTAAATCAAAAGCAAAGTGGGGAAAGCGTTCCTGTAGACAGTGGGATTCACAACACATCAAAACAAACACCAGTGACAGCAACAGTGAAGCTCTATCAGCGCCTTGTTGTTGCTGTGTTGTTTTCAGCGGTACCTGCCCCGCGGCAGCTCCCCCTCCTCTCTCCTCCAGCGGACAGTTGGAGTCGGGTCTCCGTGCACCTCGCAGAAGAATTCCACCGTGTCGTCTGCCAACACCACCTGGTTCACCGGCTGCTTGGTGAACGCCGGCCTCTCTGAAATGAGTGGAGAAACGTATGGAATCGAGAGGATCGAGAACCCTTCCGACGCGACGGATAGCAAACGGCGGCGGAGTAAGGGTCAGTGAAGTAAAAAGAGCATGGAGACAGGAGTAATGAAGCAGAAGGGAAGCAGTGGGCCGAGAGGCTGGGAAGGTGAAGTGTGCTGTGAAAACGTACGGGAAAGCTGATAGCCGCCACCGCCGCATTGCACCACGGCTCCCTCTGAGTCTGAGCCAAAGTGTTGCCTTCATAAACATTGACAAAAGTAAAACCACCAGTGTTGGGGAGTGACTGAGTTACATGCAATGTTGTAAGGTAATTGAAATACAAAATAAAGATAATTGTAATCAGTTACATTCCTGGAACAATGTGTAATTAAATTAAAGGTACTTACAATTACATTTTTTTTATTTTTTACAATACAAAACGGCTGGGCTTTATGTTTCATAATTGTATTTTTGTTGCTTTTTCTCAGGTTTTTGCAGGTTTTGTACTTCGGATTGGTTCTTCTGTCAAATTTGAAATTGCAGCGCCCCACCACTTGGCTGCCAGTTGAATTGTCTCTCTTTGGAACGTAGACTGAGCAAACAACAACGTTGAGATTTTGAAAAACCAGCAAAAACGTAGACAGTCGCATTTTCAGCAGGGTTCATTGAGTGCTAACCTTATGTTAAAGGTTGGTTAAGCAGGCATATCTTTGCAAAATGGGATTGATTTTGCTGGTTTAAAAGATGCTAGGTTATGCTGCCCTCATCATTTTGTATCTCAGAATAATCTCACAGTAAAACACAGTAGAGAACTGAAGTCCGACCTTGTTGCGGCTGTTATTTTGTTTGTTTGGTTGGTTGTTGTTGTTGTTGCTTTGAGTACTGCTGGAAGCTTATCACCGTCAGGTCTTAAGTTGAGAGCATTAATTCAAAATTAAGAAAAATAATCAAAATGTAATAAAATGTAATCAGTTACATTACTTTGATAAAGTAACTGAAATAGTATAAGTACATAGTAATAGTATACCACTACCACTAAATTTCCAATAGGGTAACTTGTGATTGTAAGCAATTGCAACTGCAAAGTAATCTTCACTGTTAGTCACTGTTAGTTTCAGCCCACCTCAATAACAACATTTGATTTAACAGGTGGCAGGTTCACAGAGACAAACGTGATTAATGAGCTCTAATTGTGAGCTACGAAATTGGTGCACATGTGCGCAGACCCATTATCTTGCAAATGTTCACAGATGGCCGTAAATTGAAGGTTGAGCAAAGTGACAGGCCATGTATTTTCCAGGGACATAATTCGATACGTCGCGTAATCGCACGGCGGACTATAGAGGTCCGCCGCAGCGCGCAGAAGGAGCGGCATGTGCGCGGCGGTGGCAAAGAGTTGGGCGGTGAGGCGGTGGGAACGGGCTGGTGGAGGGGCGGGGAAGAAAAACATCAATCTTTAATCCCTTTCCTGGAATCAAAGACCCGGCGCTTGTGCTCGGGCTCGGCTGAGAGCAAAGCAGAGAATCAGAGAGAGGGGAAGGAGGCAAGAGGTCACGAGAGCAAAGCTGAGGGCGTCTGGAGGGGAAACAATTATCTCCTGCAACAACATCAGCAAAAGGAGCCGGCGCTGCCCCCGGAAGACGGCAACGCTGCACACTATATTCTCCAGTGTGAACAGCTACTGTTCAAAACACAGACTCGTGCATTGTGCATTGTGTTTTTATAAGTATTTTTTAAGTATAGTTAGGCTCCTCTTCTTGCTGGGCTCTGTTGAGACCTTGTCAAGTGAACTGTACTTGTATGCTTGGAATTCATTCTTCATAAAGGACTCGTGTATTTTCACTGCGGTGACTCACCAAACACCTTCAGCTCGGCAGGATCGCTGTCTTTCTCCCCGACCATGTTGGTCCCGACGCACACGTACATGCCGGCGTCACTTTTCCTGGTGTTGGAGATCATCAGCTTGCCTCCTCGAATCTGAGACAGATTGCCAAAGGAAAGGAGGAGGGAGGCGAGACACGACGGAATTGAAAAGGTAAGTGGAGGAGGTGGAAGAGGAGGGTGAATAAGAGGAATGAAAGGGGGGCAGAGATGGAATGTTGGAAATGGGGGAACAGAGAAGACAAATGGAAAGAGGGTGGAAACAGGATATTGAAAGATGTCGCTCACGAGAGGAGCCACTCTGTCATTTTCGCTGTGGGCCAGCACGACATTGGCCTCCCCAGCTGGACCTCACACCGTCTGGAAGTGGCTCTCGCTACAGTGCGGCCGTCATAAAGACTTTCCTGAGCTGCTCCGCTGCCTTTATCCGCAATGGCGACGAGCGCGAGCGAACAAATACGCTCTTCTGCTGAGTTTGAATTATCAGGGGTGGCCGCAAACGCAACGCGGCTGCAAACGATGCTGCTTATGAGCCGTCGACGGGCTGAGGGATTGTTTGGGCCAGACGGCGGAGCGGCATCGCAGTGATGAAAGCCTGCGGCCGTCAAAGGTGAAGCCGACAACTTGAAAGAAAAAGGCAATTTGGACAATCCTCCCAAACAGGAAGAAGAGTTAAAACATGACACGGGCCCATTTAAAGAGCCAGTTATTTAACCTTGTTCGGAGCAATCTGAGGCACAGAACTATTTTTGTGCTTCACCTGCCGGTGACCTGCAGATTATTTTAAGTAACCGGGTCATAATGTCTGAGAGGGAACGGCTCTTCCACCGTTGTCGCTGCGTGCTTGAAGACGAAGAAAGAAGAAGGAACGCAAACTCACCGTGATCCTGTCATCTTGGTCCGTGACCTGCATGTTGTTTCTCTTCCAGGAGATGGTGGGTTCCGGGTGGCCCCTCGGGGGGATGCACTCCATGACGGCCGGCTCCCCTGCCGCCACCACCACGTCGCTGGGCGTCTGACGGAAGTCGTCCCTCAGAACTGCCAGAAGAAAAAAAAAACACGAGAAGAGCGACGGGGCGCTCAGTACCAAATACGTCGAACAAAAGACGTCTGTGAGGTTCACATCAGTCCGCTAGCGCTCGGTTGCCATTTAACATAATCACATGTTCATCCTATCAAATTATGCATCCACGCGGGCCTTTGACTTTGTACTTTAATTTGACCTTTAAGAAGAAGACGTAACCTGAATACCAAACAGGTTGCGTTTTTTTTAATATCATTTATTTAAGGAGCGAGGGGGGGGGGGCATTTTTCATCATGAATAAATAAGAGGAATTATGAGGCCACATTGTTATTGATAATGTATAATTGAATCCAAAACTGCATCTAAATTTGATCTGTGCACGTCCCCGTGGTCCTCATTGACACCGTGTCATGAGTGTGGCATCGCAGCGCATCAATAATGGAAGCTCTTGTTGCTAACACATGCACATATAGAGAGTACATGAATTATACAGCTGGTGCCCACACAACACACACAGACAGACACACACAAGAAGACATACATAAAGTATGCACAACGACACCCGCTTGGCAGATGCACAAAGCAGAACTACAGACTCAACAGCAGAACGTTGGAGCCAGGACATCAGTATATCACAGGACGGGGAGGTTTCATTTAAGCCTTGCATGTCTATTTTACAATTACAAAATCCTTCCTCAAAATCATCCCTTGCTTGTTGATGGTGAAGGCCTACACAGCTTGTCGGTATGCCGTGAGCGGTGCAGGGTTTGCGGTTGAGAGACAGTGAGTGGAGGAGCGCCGGGGTGAACAGAGCAGGGCAGGAAGACCTGAGCAAGCAGGTTGTCCGTAGCCGTAAACCTACGGTAGCCGTAAACCTACGGCCACCTCTGCAGTTTGTCAGCAAATACAAAGTGTGCGTTGCTTTTTCGCCCCAGTTCAAACCAGGTTAAGGGTTCCCAGTGAGAACACATCCACCGTCAGTCTGAACTATGCAGAGGTAGCGGGTGCGTGCAGAGTCAAAGGACACTCCTTGTCTTCAAGTCACACTGCATCATTTTTTACCTTGAACATTTTCCCCATCTGTATTCCGACCAGTGTGCCTGTAACCCTCAGGCCGTGCGCCCCCCCCCCCCCCTTTTTTTTTTTTCCAAGCTCATTTTCAGTCTCCGGAGCTGCGTGACCTCTCAGATTACAGGTGTGGAGAATGCTTTTGTAGTCCTGTGCTGATGCACTGACACTAGCTGTCGACCGGGAAGAGTCCGCAGTTATGCGGGCCCGGAGGCTCCGGTGGCCTGACCTCATCGAAAGGGAATACACCAGCAAGATAGCCGACAGTCAGGTAGGAATGTCTGTCCAATGCTGCCGTAACGCTGGTGAGGAACTTTCATCGAAACTCCATTTTCATATTTTCATCTCCCTCTCCCTCACCTTCCCCTCCGCATTTATAAAACTCACAAGGTGCGGCAGAAACTTTGGGCCATTGGGGGAGGCATCAGATTTAAAATGCATCTTACAAAGTTATCTTTGAAGCGATGGATGGAAGTGAAATTCGGACCTCATTGCGCCAAAGGATGATTAATTGATGTGAGTGGATAGCGCGGCTGATTTTCATATATTAAGGGAAACTCACAGTCAGAAAGATACGCCTGCATTCCACTCATCTGCGGGGGCCTGTCAGAGGGACGAGTAGAAGGAAATGTGCTGCTTCACCTTTAACGGGGCATGTCATAACAGAGAGTTATGTCCTTGTTTACACTGCTTGCATACTTTTGAACAAAGCTACAGTCACTACTTCTGTACAAGCGTCATTGAAAAAGGGAAAAAACGTTTTTTTTCCCACCATGGGAGATAACAGAACACTGATAAAATGCATTATATATCATTATGTGCATGTCCATAATGTTTGTTATAATTGTTTTGTTTTTTTTTTAAAGTAATGAAGCACTTTGTCACAGAACAGTTATGCAACAATAATTAACCTTCAGATAATGCGAAACACATTTTCATGGTTACCTGCTTTTCATATGCACAATACAGAGCAGGGACACGATTGTGCTTGTTCCATTTTGCTCTAATAGGATGGTCCCTACATGAAGGAACATAACTGTCATTCTACGCTGAGGGGCAGTGAAAAACACCGTCAAGCACAGAGTGTACGCACACTCTATTAGCTCACTATTCAAGCTTTGGAGAAGGAAACCAACCAAACCAAAAAATAACTTGTCATTTGCGACAATGTTTTTTACTTCTTTTAGCCTTTTGATGCAAGTCCACAGTTAAATTGCAAAGGGTGCGCTTAGTTTTGGGCAAACAAGATCAAAGCTCTCAACCAAACTGCCTTAATGGGGTGCTATTATGTAAAATGGACTTTCTCTGCTCTTTAACAGGTCTTTTTGCATAACTGACGTGCTAACTAACACACCAAGAATGAAAAAATGACAACCAAGGTGAGCGGTATTTTTCTGTGTTACCGAACTGAAACAAGCCATTCAGGTTTTGGAGGTCTTTCCACCAAAGAATTCCAGATTTTGTAAATGTAGGCTCGGTGTCACTGCATGAGAGATAGTGCTCACCTTCCCTGCTAGCTAGTACAAGCAATGAGCAGCAAGCAGGCCAGTGATGGATGGAGCAGGTAGGGGACGTGTAGGAGAGCCAAAACATCCTCTTGAGGCTAAGTGAGACAAACGCCTGTTTTGTAAGGCCTGTAGAGCTCGAACCAGAACCTTTTTGACCAAACAAGCCTTGCTTATAGTTGCAAGTAGACCATCAAAATGAATGGAAATTGCCATAACAGGGTCTCTAATCAATCAGAGTGGAATGTTGTTATTACAATTAAGTGTTTTTCTCCTTCTGTAATGACTTTCTAAAACATATCTTACATAATTTCACTGTGTCCCGCCAATGTAATTTTGCACTCATGTAAAACAGCAACAGTAGCTTGTTTATTTTCAGTCGATTTTTCCTTTGGGCATTTTGCTAGCAAAGCTGTGACTAATTGAGGCATATAATTGCGTATCTGCAGAAGGTTACACACGCGTTTAAAGTTATGTAATTTTGTGGATGTCTTTAAGAGACGTGCACGGCACCAATGTCACTGTAATGTCACAGGCCATCAGGGAGCGCCACCGTCTCATCTGATTAATGGCACACCTCCTATAATGAAAGGCCAAACAAAGCCCAAGGATATCGCCACGATCTTCACTGTCGGTATATCCAAGCGTCTTACCATCCATCCATTCAACCAACACAAATTCGTTCACACTCAGGATTCTTGCATTCCTTATCTGAGGTACCTGGCCTGGTTTGAAAATGGCACTGAATCTCAATGTCAGACGATGTGTCACGCAGGCTCATTTCTCTTGTGTCAAGACAGCGTGGCAAACTCTTTGCATAAGAGAGATCATGGCCGTATATTCAGGAAGATAAACCAGGCAGTTTTGTCGAGAATCAATTCCACGGAGGACCTCAGCACTTAAAAATGTAAAAGAATATTTTCTCCTGCCCGCACTGGAGTGGGGAATAGCTGTGGCAAAGCATTGGTTTAAACAGCTCTGTACAAGGCTGGAAGCTATTGTGTTGTTCTCTGTGTCCTTGTTGGCTGTGGTTTCAGTTAGACTCATATGCAGATGACCAATTACTTGAAGCAACAGAGCATTTGGGCCACACCAAATCCCACTGGCCTTCCTAATAATGGAATATGTCAAATCACTGACCTTGTATGGACCCGCCGCCGTTACTTCACCCCGTCACTATTAGCAGCATATTAAAAACCCACAACTAAACTGTTGGGGCACCTGTCCCATCACGTAAAATGAAAATAGGAATAGGGCAGTCCATGAACCCTAGGTCAGAATTACCATGCTGCATGCTTAAAGGACTGTTGTGTTGACCTGTCACATGCCATTTTTAAGATCATGGCTCCAGGGGCGGCTGAGCTTTCCCATTCTACCTTCCGCACCTTTTAGATTTAAGCAGGGAGAGGGTGTCTGGAAGTTTATTAGGCACTGGCAATTACCCATCAGGCCCTTTGGGGCCCATATTAAGTGGGTGCACTCTGACCTCTGCTTTAAACCCCTTCGACAAAGAGGGATTAATCCCCACCACTGAGGACGGTCTGTGGGCTTCAGTCAGTGCAGACAACGATCGAAGGACCACAAGTGCATTTGAAATGTCGACATCTGCATGAAACTGAAACCTTGAGAAGAACCAGGGTATCTCCATGCAGGTAGAGAGATAAGCCAGACTGCATTTGGTATGCAGTGCAGTATCCATATATATAGTCAACACAAAACAGTTACATTTATTTAAAAAACAACAACAAAAAAACCTGAGTATATAGTATTACAAAGTTGACCAATAGTAACATTGTGTCAAGGTTGTTTTGTTATTAGAATAAAACAATAAGATAAACAACCATGCAAACTCACATTCCCAATAACAGCGTGTTTACAGTCAATTAAAGTCTTAGAGATTGAAACCATAAATTCACCACTCTTGTTTTTCTTTTTCTTTGCTGTTCCCCCAAGATGGAGTTTGCAACATGTGGACTTTAAAACCTCGTCGCTCCTACGCTACCTTTTAGGACCAATCCGTGATTTGGAGTTGTGTCAGCCATCGCCGCTGTTGGAGGTGAATCACCTCAAGACTCTGCGCTATGCTCGCACAAGCATCAAGTCCAAACACAGTGCGTTCCGACGGGGTCGCACTGAACAAGCTGTGTCGAATGGGCTGAAATTGCCCTGTCAGACAGCTGTCAGTCTGAGCCAATTCAATCAACACATCCATCAAACAGGAGCAGGAGTGTATGGCAGTCTGATGGATGTGCAGGAGCAACAAGCAAACAATGATGAAAGTCAAAACTCACTGCAGGATTATTACTGTTTGGCAGAAGATTTTCATCTGACGTGCATGCAAATGATCAGGCCTTGTGTTTTTCAGGGTGTATATAACATTTCCATGTAAATATTTAACTGGGTACAAAGAAATACGCCAGGCACAATCTCAGCCTCACTTCTTTTTTTTAATGGCTTCAATAGCCATCATTAATGTTCTGACCATATCTGTTCAACTGCACCCTTTGAAAAATAAATATTCAGATGGTATGCAAAGAGTGACAGATATTCCCAGAGAGAGGATGGTGAATTAAAAGAACAATGGTGAGCTTCCAAGCTCTGCTGTGGGGAAAAAACCATCTGATAATCCATTTATTCCTTGCATCTCCTGCCAAGATAAAGCAGTCTGCTGTGGAGTGGCCACATGTGCATTTTGCTTAAGCATGAACATTACTCTTATCTCTTTATTAGGCCTGCATGGATGCACGCTTTGCTTTCCCGTACATGTACCCTGTTCCCCAAGGCAAAATTTATCATGGCTGCTGGAACCTAAAGGAGGGAGGGGCCCCCAATCTTCCATCGGACCACTTTCATTGTCCAGATTGGACCCCCCTGTGATCACTATCAGCCATTACACCATGATGAAACGGCCCACTACAGGATATTGGTCTGTGTTTTCAGTGGGGACAGGAGGGGTTCAGAGAGGATGTGCGATGGGAGGGGGGAGGGAGGAGGTGTCTCACAGTTGGAGACAGATGTCCTCGCTTCTTCTAAACACCGAGCGCCTGGTAACACCACCCAACACAAACACAGACACGCGCAGATACGCTGCGCGGCAGCTGCAGCGGCATATGCCGCAGAGCACTGTGAGTCCTCAGATTTATATGCTGGGTGGGGAAAGAGAGTTTACAGTGGTGCACTAACACTCAGACTGACGTGCCAAAGTCAAAGTCCAGGAGATCTTTCCTTTTCTTTATCGGCTTGTTCCTCCAGTTGGTTTCGTCCCCTTGGTTGGTTGAATGATCGGGCTGCTCGAGCGACCTTCCCTGCGTCTTCAGCCCTGTCCCAGTCCATTTAGCATCCACAACAGCTGCAACCACACCCACCATCGCCCCAGAGCCCCCCAAATTCATGCTGCCCCCAAACCTGCGCCTGACGGTTAAAGAGCAGCTGGTACCACCGGCCACGGAGACCACAGCATTAAAAAGAAATGATTTTGTTGGAGTGCGGTAAACCATTCTGCTCCAGTTTAAGGCGAATGTTTGTGGGTGAAAAAAAAAAAAAAAAAAAAGCTCTTGAGTGATTAGTCAGGAGACAGGGTATCAAAAGCAAATCCATCAAATAAAGGTTTGATTGAGCGCTGGAGTGTTTGTCAGATTGATCTTGACTAGAAGCTGACAGAAAATCTCTATGGTACAAATTAGCGCTGCATGAAGGCAATGGTATTTATCTTGGCGAACCCCAGGAAAACCAATTATTAGCCACTGGGCTCAGATAACAGCGAAATGAAAACCACAAGTCACAGTGATGCATTGCAGGGAGATTATTAGCCTGTCATTAGCACAGATAAACTTCCCCTTGGAACATCACCATCAGGCAAACCCAAGAAAATTACTGTCCATTAAATATTGATTTTACCCTCTCATACTGTTTACAATGCTTAAATAATTGATGCAATGCGTTATCACCGTCAGAAAACACTGTCCGAAATGAAATTAAGTTGCTGAACATGATAAAATGCCGCCCTCCGCCCACCCCCTGTGAAAACCAATGAGGTTATCTGTCAGTGTGTGGCATTCTTAGCGACTTTTTAGGCACTCATAAAGTCCGCGTCTGTTTATTCTGCATCGCTCTGTCACACCCCGAGGTGTCCTGGGTGGGCGTGGGGAGGTGCAGCCACGTGACTTAAGGGTCTACTCTGGCAGTGGTGTAACCCACAGTAAAAAAAAAAAAACACGCGCACACACACACACACACACACACAGGTCCCACATGCGGCAGTGGGAAAGCACATGAGACACTTATTATGCGCCACCCGGAGACCAGAGGGGAGAGGCTTCTTCAGGGGAGGGCTTAATGCTGCTGATGAATCCCTTTATGTTTGGGTGCGTCTGGGTTTGTTATAATGACTCCTAATGGGATCATGTACAATAGGTTCACTTTACTCTCTCAGTGTACAGCGTCACACTTGTGAAGGTAGATTGAAGCTCCTATGCATGCAAACAAAGCAGCGTATTATAATTTAGTTAATAAGAGGCCGTCTACTGCCGTGTCGCTGCTTAAGTTTGTGTTTATTTTTGAGAGGGGGACGTGGAGGTGGATGCTTCTTCCAGCATCTGCACCCCTTGAGCAAATCATAGAGGAGCAGGTATTCAGCCACTATTGAATATGACGGCGGCGAGACAGTGAGACAGTGGCACTGAGGAGGAGACAGGAGGCAACGCTGGAGGTAGCAGAGCTTAATGAATGGAGGGATCAGGAGGGTCGGCACATGTTACATGTTTTGGAGGTAAATCCAGAGAGGCCAGGCTGAGACAGTCTGGACGAGCACAAAGGAGGCACAGTGAATATATGAGCAGAATGATGCTGAGGCTGGAACTGTGCAGGTTCCCCTGGTTGGTCCGCCAGAGTCCAAAGCAACAGACGGTTAAAGATGACTTATGTTTAATGAGAACTTTATGGCTGTGAGCAAAAAGACTGACATTGTTAGGCCTATATGTGTGCCTCTCGAGAACTATTAACCTTCCATCTTTTTTGACTTGGCTGAAGCCCCCAACCCCCAGGCCCATCATGCATGCAGGACGCAACAGCAAAGACTTATCACGCCGGAGGCGTGCCAAGCACACTGAACAGAGAACCATATTTCAAAGGAAGAAAGGGGTAGTGCTAAAAAAAAAAAAAAGAAGGGCTTCTTACATCAAACCCTCCGAGCTCTTCTGAAGTCACTCTGAAGCACTCCTATGAACCGGGCGGGCACGAGACAAAATGTTTGTGCACCAATGTGGAAACAAGCAAGTCAGGCGGAAACCCAAACGTGTGTAAAAGTCCATGGCAGACACAAACTTCTCCTCATTCGTGTGTAAATCCTCACAATCACCGCCGGCGAGCAGTTTTTCCACCTACATGGGGCTCCGCAGCAGGTTCCCATCGCAGCCCGGAGCCGGCGCTGCCGCTCCCACTGTGCTCAACCACCCAGCAACCTTGAGGTTAATCCACCGCAAACCTCCGCAAGCATGCTGTGCTTCCTCTGGTTTTGCCCGCCTGCATGTTTTCCACCAATTTTTTTTTTTCATCTGCACGCTGCATCTGTCCAATCTGTGGAGGGCTACGCACCAGTCCCTCAACCTCCTGCACTTCAGAGCCGCGGCTCAGCAGAGTACGGGCAAAGAAAGTTGAGCAAACACTTCGGCACCCGATTTTTCTTCTTCCAAAGTCCAAGCACAGAAAGTTGGCTTCAAGGATGAGCTCGAACAGACATTTTTTGCTGCCTGGTTTGATAAAATGGTAAAAAAAAAAAAAAAAAAAAAAAAGAAGAAGAAGAACTGCAGGTGTGATGTCATGTAACAATATCAAACCAAGCTTCTTTTTTTTTTCTCGACGTGAGGGTTAGAATAATCTGTCCAATCATTAAGGAGAATCCTTGTTACCTGACTAGCTGTCCACTATAGCGAGCTTTCTAATGGCAGAGTGGAGCCCACAGCTGCACACACAGAGCATTAATTCTAATTTAAGACATGAAGTCCACGCAGACGTAAACCCACTGATAATGGGTTCACCCCTTTATGAAAAACTCTTGAGTGAGGCGCATTCTCAACAGTGACAACGCTGCATGGAAAAAGCAAATGCATGCCTTCTTGATGTGCACTGTGACATAAGAGGCTGAGATTGAGATGTGCATTTCCTCTGGAAATACCCCCGCTATTCATGAAATATTCAAACAGTTTGACAATGCTCAATTCAGCTTGAGCCCACCCCCCTCCTCAACCCCCCCATACACCTGAATAAATTATCAGTTGGAGCCGTTTGCTCGTGATTGACAGACTTGCACAAAAAAAGACAAAAAAAAAATTGACCAAGATCTGTCAGCGACATTCTGGAGTGGATTTTAAAAAGGATTATATTTTTTCTCCCCCTGTTGCTGGAAATTTGCCATGCCTTTGGACTGCGAGGAAAAGAGAGAGGGTGAAGCTGCATTTTTATTCTCCCAGCTTGGCGAAAAACAAGGCAGCGGGGGAGATGTGGGAGGGTAGGAAAAAAAAAACAATCTGGACGGCATGCTAAGAAGGGAGGGAGGCGTGCACATCCATATGTGCACTTAGATTGATTGTAATCCGAGCAATATGTCCATCCGGGGGAAGGTGTGTTGCGTGCTGTGGGAATAGCGCCGTGTGTGTTGCGTTCTTCCCTACGCAAAAAACACCAACAGGGTACGGCAAGAAAAATCCTCCCTGTGTGAGCCGTTAAAGCGAAGAGGAGACGTAATATATGCACGACAACGCAAAAGAGGAAGGAGGAAGGAGAGAGACAAATGGACGGCCCTTCTGCTCACTGCTCCAGCTAACACCCACCCCGGGACCTGGAGGGGCCCCACACAAAAACACCATAATGGAGGTGGTCAGACCCCTGTGTGTGTGGTCAGCTAATAAGCAATTGTCTGGCCCTGGAAAGAGGATTACTTTAATCTAGTAATGGCCAAAGTCGTGTGGCCTATAGAAGTGGGGTAAAAGGGTCACTGAGAATGCTGAGAAGCCCATTGTAAAGCCCCGTCCTCCCAGCTACTCAACTGCCCCGATCTGCCCCGACTTGACCCCCCGGCCCAATCCAGACTACTGTAGTTCACCCATGCGGAAAACCAGAAACACTGTTTGACTCGACCTCAAGGGGAAACGGGGTGGACAGAGGTGCCTATAGAAAACAAAGAAAGGTGCAACTGCCCGACATGAGAACCCTTCACACACAAACCATTCATGACCGAGCGCAGCGGCAGCGAGCGTCCTTCACGAATTCCACACCAACAAAAAGGCAATTGAAATGTTAACAAGGGGATGTAACCTGTGTTGGGACCCAGCGCTGCCCTCTGTCCTCTGGCACCGCCTCTCTGTCAGGCCAGTGACTTCAGACATATAGGGCCTTAAAAACTAAAGCAGGACTTGTCAGATGAATGCGTGTTTTGCATATTTCGTCACAACAAAGGAGATATTGTTGTGATCTTTTATTGAGCTGAATCGTCTCTAAAAACTATTGCGTCTGATTTGTTGTTTTGGCATCTGAGAACAAGACGTAAGCGGCTCAACTAGACTGTTGTCAAATCTATTTTTTTGGGGGGGTGGGAAATTGTCATTCAAACACGCACGCACACACAACTTAAGCCCTTTGTTATTCTGCTATTAACGGCTCAGTCTTGCATTTCAATGATTATTTTTGTGAACAGGGGGCGAACTTGGTGGTTGTTCCCTGCAGCAACAAGTATGATAAATTCATTTTTTTCAATTAAAAAAACAGGCCCAACGGCATCTGTTTTGACATTTTCCTATAATGTTGGATTCACAAACAGTCGAGTGGCTTAAACATGTTTAAATAGCTGCTAGTTTTATACCGACTTATCATCGACGTTGTCAGTCATTTTACTCAGTTGTGTATCTTGTCCCACCCTCTCGCACACACACACACGCACACACACACACACACACGCAGACTTTCTCATTCTTTTTTCACGCCTTTTCAGCCCAGTTGGCTTTGCCAGTACTTGAGAGGTGAAGCGGGTGTACAACATCTCTCCACGTCAGCGTCTCTCAAGGCAGTCTGCTGATGTCCGTCGACGCGAAGGTCTGTCAGCTGTCCACGACTGTCCGCCGCATTGCAGCGGTTCGCTCCCCTTAGACACACGTGCACACCTCGACGAAAGCCGGAGCAGATGGCGTGCCCTCGTGTCTCCTGCCCAGCGCAGCGTTGGCCCTGGTATCATGCCACGGCCGTTCATTCCCCTGCCCTGACGGAGGACAAGGCACGGGGTTGCAGTGGCGCGACTGAAGGAGGAAAGAGCAACAGTTCCAATTTTCCGCCCTGTCAACAAACTCCAAAAACAGATGGATCTCGGAGCAGAAATCCATTTAGCTCCACTTGAATGACTTAAGCCGCCGATCGCTGACCTTTTCCAACACAGGGAGGGGAACGCGCCTAGAATCTTGAAATGAGAAAATGAATCTTGCGCTAATACGCACAAGGAGAAATCAATAGGCATTTTCCAGCGCAGTTAGCCCTCTGTTTAACCATTTTCAGACAGGTCAAATGTACAAAGAACAAAGAGCTCGGAGTCCGTTGCACTCGGGCTGCATGAACCAGTGAAAAGGTGGCTGAGTCCGTCAATATGAAAGTTCTCAAGGTTAATTATAAATGAGCGACTCTCTTTAATAAAGTCACTAAAATGACACCATATGGGAAATACTAATTTACTAAGAGCCCTGTCACATGAAACGCTGGAAAAGGTGTTCTCAGAGCTCAAGAGGTCGCTCTGGATATGGCAGAAAAGGCAAACAGTAGTTAACGAATGCAGGAAGAACACCAAGCCCTTGTTAAAATACAGGAGTCTCATCAAATGACATAACACTAATTTGACATTGACAACAAGGGATTTGGAATCCACACATTCTGCCAATCAAATATTAATTAACCAAATTGTGCTACTTGCTGCTTTGGATTTTTGAAAAATTATCAGATGTCTTCCCATTTTTTTACAGAAATGCTGATTTATTTTTTTTTTGTTCCAAATATAGATCCATGAGGCGTAAAGTTGATACTACTGATGAAAGATGGCCAAGAAGAAAGACTGAGAAAACAGCATGAGAGGGACAGAAGGGGAAGACAAATCGAAAGGGAGATAGAAAACCTGCTAAAATTTCATGCAAAGATGCAAATGTCGGTTTTTCTAAAGGAAAAACAGTGAGTGCGTGTCCAGTTCCTTCACTAAACTGAACTGTGGTGAGAATGAACTATCAAACACTTTGAAGAATTTCTTACTTACAATGACTGATGGGATCAACTAGAAAACCTATTCCCACTAATTATAGGAGCTGGCAGCGAGAGCAACCTCAGTCGGAGGGAGTCTCCAGCAATTGCTCCTCCAATCAGCAGTGCAGGTGCAGAAACTGAGAGGGGCTGACCAATTAAATCTACCTTCCAATTACAGCCGTCAATTTTTCCTGCAAGTCAAAGAAAAACCGCGCTGTGTTTATCAATAAGCAAAATGATTTCAATGCGACCCTGCTGATTGGTTCAGTGACAGCTGAGTCAGGATCAATATCAATCATGAAAAGGCTGCACTGGCTGGCTGGAGGCTCATTCAGAGACCGGCTCTCAATGCTGTTCAGAAGGAGCACTTGCACGCACACGCTTCCGCCTCCGCTGCCCGACGCCCGTCCTTTTCTTTTCGGTAACGACGTGCTGATTGCGTTTGATTGATTGGTTTGAACTGCGTATTGACTGCGTTGGCCTCTCGTGCTCAGTGTCTGTCAGCCGTGAAGCCTCAAACTCCCCAAACGTGCCTCGCTGGAGGGATTGGTTTTGGGCGCATCTGCGTGCACTTTGTGGACGTCGGGCCCAGATATCTGTCTTCAAGGAATCATTCTTCAGGCCAACAGCAGAACAAATGACAAACCACTGAGGTTAAAATGAGCAGACAAGATGTTTATTTCTAAAGGATGTCTTCCAGGATTTCAATAACTCTTGTTGTGTTGGGCCTTTGTGTCTGATGAGGCTTCAAACTGGACTTCCTGCTCGCCGTCTCTTTCTCTTAATCTCCATCCCGAGGCTACACATTCACATCAAACGTCCCCCCTGTGAAGTTTGGCCAGAGGGCGAGCGTGCCGGCCCCAATGAGCCACAACAGGAGGAGGGGAGGAGGGAGGGGGGGGGGGGTCATCTGCATCGCATTAGACTGTAACTAATGACACACAACTAATAGCGTTCTTAATCAAGAGTAATCGTTCTTCGGAAAGCCAACCACAAGGAACGCCGCAAGGACCTTCACCAGAAAATAAAACAAAAATAAAGCAAACCGCCTGATGAAAAGAGACAGTCTGGCTCTATCAGTCTATCCTGAAACAGCTTAGTATTAATATTGTAAAGGAAGAGCCCGACAAATTGATCTGTCTAGAATAACACAATAAAATAGTGTAGAACAGCAAGTTGAATTAGCCGCTTAAGACGAACTCGCTGACAATTTAAATCACTGTGAAACTGATTGATTTTGATTTACTAGCGCTGCTTGGTGTTTTTCTTCCCTGTGTATCATCTATTAATTGATCTAAAAAGAAAATACAGAGAAAAAAAATAAAGCATACATTTGCATGAGATTCAAAGACCATCATTTAAAACCGAAACAGAAGCCCGTCAACGGTCTGAGGATTAATTGGATATGATTAGACACAATGGCAGGAGTGTGGGACCTTTTATTGTTCTCCGCAGGCCCTGAGCCCCCCTCCCCCCACACTCCCCCACACTCCCCCAACCACCACCCCCAGCGCATTAAGGGGGGGGCGAAGCTCTTCCTCGCACCACCTGTTGTCAACGCCCCTCCCTCAGAACACCCCCAGCACGACGTCTCGTCCTCCTGCTTTTATCCTTTTGACCCTTTATGACACACACACACACACACACCCTCACACACCAACCGGCGTGCACACTCGTCACCGGTCACACTCGCCTTCAGCATGGTCTAATTAATTCATTGGTATCCTCTGGAGGAGGGGGTTTGGCTGGTGGGCCTGGCTGCGGATGATGCCGAGGAGGAGGGGGAGGGGGAGGGGCAGCCAGCTCCAGGCCCCTGGCCTCACTCTGGCCATCTGATCCCCCTCTTTTAACACCAGAATGGCCACTGGCCACGTCCTCCGCAAGGCCGGGGACCCCAATCCCATTAGTGAGGCTTGAACACACCTCGCCGCTGACACACGCAAACACAAAGAGTTTGTTGTCATCATGTGACGGAGCGGAGATACAGATATCAGGATGAGAGGATGCGGTGCGGCTCCGCCGCTTCCCTTTCAGCTTCGATTGACAGCTGCTTCTTGGTGAGCGCGAGGAGACGGGATGATGCGCGCAGACACGTACTCGGGGGCGCTGATGTCTCCGAGACGAGCTCGACGGAGCTGAGCAGGATGTGTTCATTTAATAAAACATGGGCGTAGTTGTCTTAACAAATGGACCTGAGTGGAGGCAGAGTTTCATGCTCGCAGGATGAGAGGCTCACTGCAGCCCAAGCAACCACACAGAAAAGTTCTTCACATTAAACCAGAACCAGCGTCAATTGGGTGCCCAGATTCCCATTTAAAGCTGTTCCAGGTTTGGAATTTATGGGTAGACTCCATGCTGAGGAAATATATATATATATATATATACATATATATATATATATATATATATATATATTTTAGCGACAATATGCCAGTGTTTTTCAACCACTGCGCCGCGACACACTAGTGTAGCGTGAGATAATGCTGCTGCGAAAAATAATCCAATTTCACTTAATTGGTCTAAAAATAATGATAGCGGTCCATTGTGGAGTGGCTGTGCTTTAAAAGGGACGTGAGCCCATTTTTCTCCCTCACTTCCTCCCAGTATATCAGCGTTGTGTGCATCTAAACAGGCCCTCACTGCGTGAGTACAAATACATGAAGAGCCTCTCTTACCATTATTAAGCTAAAAAGTGTAATTTTATAATATTTTTGTTTGGTGGCATGCCATGGGATTTTTCCACTGAAAAAAATGCGCCGTGGCTCAAAAAAGGGTGTGAAAAACACTGCAACATGTGCTTCTGTACAACATGCCTGGCCGCCGCAAACAGGTCACTCCTCTGCAGTTGTGTAGCGAGCGAACAACAACTCCACTGAGCAAACAAATACATAATGGATATGCCATTATGTGCGTCATCAGAAAGGCAATACGCTGGAGGTCTCATCTAGCTCCTTTAAAGCCAGCAGTTGTCTATTCATACCCTGGCCAATGAGGACAACAATCGATAGCATTGACGCAGTGCCCCTGGGCAGGCAGTGTCTCCTGGAGGAAGACTTTGTTCCATCTTCCCCTCCGTGTTCCGTGAGGAGGGGTCTGAGCGGCCGCCGCCAATATTTACTTCGGGGGAAGTGATAAAGCGGGGATGAGGTCGGAGTAAGGCGTAAGGCAGCGCTGGGATGTTTTTATGCATAGCGCGGCTGCAGCAAGGATTCAAACCTGTACGGAAGAGATAGCGGCTGCAGGTAACTAGAGAAATAAAACAGGGAGAAGAGAAAATGTGGCGGGGAGCTGGGGGAGACGGTGTGGTCGTAACACCCCCGCCGCCATCGGTGTGCCAGTGGCTGCTGCGGTACAGCGATACGTTGCCTCTACGTTACTCAGCCGGTGCGGTGAAATTGAAAACACCGCACCCGCGGAGGGATTTTTGCTGCGGCAGTGACCCTTCGCTTCTGACTGTGAGTGGTTAACGATTACACACGGGAGCTCAAGGACGCTGGAGATTGAACCAACTAGCATTTGATTTGTGGGCGACCGCTCCGGCTCATCCACAGACACAGACACTATATTTCATAAGTTTCTCGCGTTTGTGACATTAGCGCAGGCTGAGAAGTGATTGAGGGCTTTTACAAATGAAGATGGCCTTTTCTTTTCTTTTCTTCCCCCTGAAGGACACGTTTGATAGATTGCAGATGGATACGGAGTGTCATTAGAAGCTACTTCACGCTACATGCTATTATTGAGGACTCAAAAATAACACTAAAGAGAAAGAAGGAATTAACTGGCGTTCCATCGGTCGTCGGTCGCTCCAGCCGGACAGACGAGGTGATGAAATAGCTGCTAATTAAAACAGGCTTTCATCAGCATAGAGTAAACATCAACTATTGAGAAGTAACAACACAACGTTCAAACGGTTTCCCTCCTCCCCACGAATGATAAAGACGTGGACTCTGTCTCTGAGGTCGTTTGCCCTGTGTTTAAAGCGGACCAGGCTCATCATCCGGCCCCGATAATCTAACAGGTGTACACCGAAAGCAAGAACCAGCCCAGCGGTCACCTAGCTGGACCCCGCGGCTACTTGTACGGGCCGCCGCAGAGACGCAGCGATCGATGTGGCATACACAGCGCAGGGGACGGCGGAGCTCCAATCACAGGCCATATGGCTTCACACCAGCGGGGTTAATAACAGGGACAGAAGGCGGCCCGAGAAGAGGTCGGACGCTGGGGAGCGAAAGGGGAAACAGATGAACGGTTGGGGGGTTGGGGAGGTTGGGCGTGTGCGTGGATTGACTTGATCTCTTTCTATCGCGCCCTCCCAACTATCACTATTCCTGACGCCGGATCCATCCTCAAATCCCTTCCCCGGTTGTGAAGCCATGTACCCCGCGAGGCAGTCTTTCCGACAGAGAGGTCTTGAAGAGGCGGCGGGGAGCTCTTTGACAGGTGCCTGCCTGTTCACAGCTACGTGTGTGAAGGAGAAAGAGAAAGGAGGATCTCATCAGCGGTTTCTTTCTCTGGTTGTTTTCTTTCTTTCTCCCCGCAAGGCCGTCTTGATTGCGAGTGGGAAAAATCGGCGCCGGCGCCGCCACCCACCGCGCGCGCCCCGCCGACACCCACCTGGACACGCAGGCAAACGCTGCGCGCACCGTGGCAGACAAAGGCAGGCGGGAGTTCCGTCACATCCTCACCTGTTCATTCTTCGCATTCCACAAAGCAGCTGCCAAGCGGCGGCTCCCGGGCTCGCCCTCCAAACAACCTTAGAGAGAGGAAGTGGGTGTTTTTGGAGGAGTCGAGCCGGGGGTGGAGAGTTTACCCCGAGCCGGCTTTATCTGACTCCGCCCCCAGCAAAAAAAACAAAAAAAACCTTCCTCTTCTCCTCCCTCTGATGGCCGTAGTGAATATTCATGAGCCATAAAGCCAGGGGGCCGGAGAGAAGCGGCGCACATAATAAAAACGTCAGACGTATAAAACAGTCAAAGGGAAAGAGAAAAGCCATCGGGAGCTCCGGCAAGTCACTCTGAATGTCAAATTCCCACCCAGGGTTGTCTGGCCCTTTAGCTCTATTGTGCTTGACTGACTTTTATACACCTGACATGAATTGGCCCGCACCCGCCCCCCCCGCTCCCCCGCCCGTGGCACATTTACATCACCGGCTGCATTTTCAGGATCAAAGAATCTCTTTCAAGCCGTGAAATCGGAGGGGACTGGCGCACAAAACACAACTTTTTTTTTGCGGGGGGGAACTTTTCAGCGAAACGGCGTGCAATCTGCTCTTAACGCAAGGCCGCATAACGCGCTGTACCAAAAAAAGCGAGCGCAGAGGAATGGGATTACAGGGCTTAGCGCCCTGGATGGCGTCTGAAAGCACATTTAGGCGTTTAGGCGACTTGTGACTGTGAGAACGTCACTGCTTCTATTCCATGACTCAACGAAACAAAAATGATTTTCTCCATGTTGGCATTGAATTATGCATGAAGTCAAGCATGTAAGGTTGGTTTTAAAAATGCAACAAGCGTCGTAACCTGCTTGCTTCAACTTATCTGAGGCGTTTAGTGAGGCATGAAGCCGCTCTTGCAGTCCCGGTATCAGACACTCGTACATCAAGCACGTCGTTAATAATAAGTGGGTACGGTTACTGAGGTAACTAAGCAGAACCTTCCCTAATGAGCTATCCAGCGCCTAATTGTTAGCATGAATTTTTGCCCAGTGGTCTTGGCTCGCTCTTGACAGATGATGAGGGAGAATTAATGCACCTACTTTGAAAAAAAAAAAAAAAAAAATTAAGCCTTTTAAAAAATAAGTGGAGCATTTCACCGCACTTGCCAAATGGTGTGTTTTGGACTTTGCAGCGTGTGTTTTGTTGTGTTTCACTTATTTCAATTATTTCATAAATCCCATCTATCAACTACACAACATTGCAAGGCTGGGTGTTTGCAACAAGACATTAATCTCATCCTGAGGAATAACTCTGATAGGTTGACAGGGAGAGGCGTAAAAGACGTGTTGGCCGACTACTGTAGCCAAAGCTGACGCGGCTAAATAGTTTCCTGGCATCAAATTCAACATCGGAGCGTTTGAAAAAATAATCCAAGTTGCGGCCGCAGCAGACGGCCACAGTCAACGTTTAACTGCCGCCCACCCCGATGGCCTCGCGTTGTGTTTGAACTTCAAATGACGGATTGAATTTCATAACTTGGTCCATTTCGAACGCACCAACGTGTCCGGTGTTTGAGCGTCGGGGTTATTGGTTTGACCTCTGACGACGCCTCCCGCCTGCCTGCCAACTTCACACGGCGTGGCAAAAGTCGAGCTCTCGTCTCAACTCGCAAACGAGAATAAAAGGCCTCCGGTGTGTCACCGACTGTCACCGACTGATCCTCAAAGCTGAGGGTAAAAAAGCAGCACATTTCAGGCGTGCGCGCTAAAGAATTGAAAAAAAAAAAGCTTCTTCAAAGCAGCTGGCAAGTTTTTCCGACGGTAATCAACGAATCGATTATTCGCCCTCTGACGGCACGTCCGCTCAACCCCGCTCTGTGTTTTCCTGCTGTTTGCTTTGATCCCTCGCCCGCCTCTCGGCCTGCAGCAGCGGACTGCGCAGGGTTAAATCTCCGCAACCTTCTTCGCCTTCCCGCAGCTTTTGGCTCCCGTCCCGACGGCAAATATAAACACCGACAACACAAAACGGCTCAGTTTTGGCTCGGTCCCCGGAGCCGCCTGGTCGCAGCTCTGCCGAGGGAAGTGACGCGGCGCCTCAAAGTGGCATCTCGCGGCCCCTCGCCCGGTGCCACGCCGAGGCCCCTGGCAGCTCCGGTCCAGCCCGCGGCTTCATCTCCGGCACCGTCGGCGCTGCAAGGAGGAGGCTGGCACCGGCCCACCGGCCTGGCTTTGGCAAGGGTGGTGGTGGTGGTGGTGATGTGGGGGGAAGTAGGGGAGTTTTGCCAAAGGGAGTTCATATGAGTCTGCAAACACAGACACACACTCACTCACACACACATGCACACGCTTGCACTTTTTGTGTGCAGCCACCAGGGATTAAGGATTCTTATCTGTGAGAGCGTATGAGGCACAGTTGTGTCTGGGTGCGAGTGTCTGTTTGCAGACAGCTGCATGGAGCAGCGGGGCTTCAGGAGGGGGGAGAGGAACAAAAAGCCAACAACACACACACACACACACAGAGACACACACTGATGTACGGCTGAACTGTGTGACCCTGCAGACCACAAGACAAGTGGCTGAGAATACAGGCCTGACCCTCTGAGTGCAGACAGGACCTCACAGGACCTCGTGTGAGATGTAGTCAGCAGCTAAAACTATTGAATACTGTTGCTGTTGCTGGCATAAGACAAACATGTGTCACAGTTACCGGACAAAAACTCAACAACAAAACCAAATGGAAGCCCGACTGAACAGTCTTTTTGTAACCTACTGGAACTCTGGAACGTTAGTTGCCTTAAGTTTTTTTCCACCACTGTATTTTGTTTAATGTGTTTTGCCACAAGAAGAACAGCGTGACAACAATCAAAAATGATGTTTGAAAAGTGTTTGATGACACTTTGAGAGTGACTGGATGTAACAGACGAGAGGTTCAGAGTAAAACTTCATCTTGGTGGGAAGGTGTTGGAAATATATAAAGATAGTTTTGGCTTTTGGGTGAAGGGCTCACAAGTCCCTTAGTGGAAGAACACTTGGAAGAAACACCTGAATGGGACACATGGGAAGAAGGGAATTCGTTGTTTATTGTGTTTTTTTTGTCTCCACTGCTGTGAAAAGTGACTCTTGACGCCTCCAACTATTCTTGCTTGGTTTCCATATGTGTCTGGCATTACACATGTCGCATTTCCCACAGACTTGTCATGAAACTCACACCGGCGGAGGGCAAGCTGGGAGTAAAATTATTCAAAGTGAAAAAGAATGATTATATTGTGCCGGAGTGATGGCCGTGAGGTCGGCGTGGTTATTAAGTTAAGGTGCTGGGAGCCTTTCAGGAAAACATAAACCCCAGATGGCAAGGTGTTTGACAGGGAGTCTGAGGTTTCACTCCTTCCTACCCGGGACCACGGTGTGTTTTACAGCGCTCAGCTGGTTTCTGTTAGCGTGATGAGAACATTCCTGAGACACTTTCTGTTTGAAAGTGTGGACGGCGTTAGGGGAGGGATTACGAGAGATGTTTAAATCTTCTCTTGTGTTCCAGCTGGAGCTGTCAGCACCACGCTGTCTGCCGCTTGGCCCAAATTAGCCGACCAGAAACAAAAACAGAGGCAAAGGTTAAGCTCACGTGACGCAAGTGTTTTTTTTTTCTTTTCTGCCATTATAATGACAGCAGTCCTGTATTCCAATTTAAACGAATGCACTTGTGAGCTTTGGTACAAACTGCCTATATTACCTTTCATTACGCACGACGGCTGCTGCTGCAGCTGCTGTCAAAAGAAAGTTCTGCCTCATAGCGAACTGCTGTCAAAATAAGTACAGGCCTAATCTGCCGGCAACGATTTTAATTGGCCCAATTTGCATTTCATTAAAGCCATCCCAAACAGCCCCTTCTAACAGTTTGAGTGATCTGACAGGAGTTTGTTGTACTTAAGGAAATCACATCTGGCGGCGAGAGACAGCTCGCAAACGACTGCCTTTCCCTCCTCTGCCTGCCAGGACAGGATGTTTGTTATTTATTTTCAAACAAAAATCTACCCTGTCCGGTGGCGACAACCGCTATCGTTTCCGCAGATGCGAGCTGTCATGTGCGTGCGAGGTAACAAGGGGCTCGGTTGCCGCATGACGACGGCCCAGACACTGCGGTGGCGGCGTGGGTGTGAGAGTGTGGCGATCAAGGTGTGAGCTGCCAGGGAGGTGCACAAACCAAGGTCAGCGCAGGTGTTTTTAACGTCACCGTGTTCAGTGACTGTGATGATAGGGGAGCACAGGGGAGTTGCAAGGCTGCGTCTTGACTGCCTTGTCAAATACACAACTGATTTGTGGCTTGTGAACTTGAAATTGACACCTGATTTGCTTTATCGCCCCCGCCGACGCCGAAGACAAAACATGTATAAGATGCGCAGAGTGCTGGGTTCCTTTTATGGTGTCTTCCGAAGCTCTATAGGGCTTGGAAAGCGTGAGTCACACTTGCTGCCGCACACTTTACGTTGTAAACACTAACGTAGTTTATGTTATAGGCAAACCAGGGGTTCATGGTACATTTAACTTAAGTGCGCTTAATGTAATCTGTTGCACAGCCCTGGTGGCTGATGGTCTGAACTCTAAAAGCAACAAGTGTGCATGGGTTCCCTCCAGGTTCTCCCACAGTACAAAAAAAAAACATGCATACGAGGTGAATTTAGAACTCTTAATGTATTGGTGTAATCGTGAAGGCGTATCTGTCTTTGATTGTCTTTCTATGTGATGAACTGCTGACTAGTCCAGGGTGGAACTCTGCCTGGATTAGTGGATGATGGATGGATAGACAGATGTACGGCTGATGAGTGGATGGATGGATGGATAGATAATGGATGGATGGATGGATGGCTAGATTAGTGGATGATGGATGGCCGGATGGATGGATAGATAGATAGATGTATGGCTGATGGGTGGATGGATGGCTGAATGTATGGATGGATGGTTGGATGGATGGATGGATGGATGGTTGGATGGATGGATAGATGGATGGATGGATGGATGGATGGATGGATGGATGGATGGATGGATGGATAGATAGATGTATGGCTGATGGGTGGATGGATGGCTGAATGTATGGATGGATGGTTGGATGGATGGATGGATGGATGGTTGGATGGATGGATAGATGGATGGATGGATGGATGGATGGATGGATGGATGGATGGATGGATGGTTGGATAGACAGATGTATTGTTGATGGGTGGATGTATGTATGTATGTATGTATGTATGGATGGATGGTTGGATGGATGGTTGGATGGATGGATGGCTGGATGGATGGATGGATGGCTGGATGGATGGTTGGATGGATGGCTGGATGGATGGATGGTTGGATGGATGGATGGATGGATGGATGGATGGATGGCTGGATGGATGGATGGATGGATGTATGTATGGATGGATGGTTGAATGGATGGTTGGATGGATGGATGGATGGATGGTTGGATGGATGGATGGATGGATGGATGGATGGATGCTTCATATGGGTGAAGTACAGCAGACACCTCAGCTGGAGGCTTCCATCCCGAATACAGGAACCACTTACTTGCAACCTCCAGCGACGCGTTGCGGCTGACGGCTTCGCCCAGGTAGTTGCGGGCCACGCACACGTAGACGCCCTCGTCCGGTTTGCTCCGCCTCCCGTGAACGATTCGCAGGAAGAAGAGCGAGCCGCTGGGCAGGATGATGCGATGGGATCGGGGGTCCTCTCGTACCGTCTCGACGCGTTCGCCGTCTTTGTACCACTCCAGTATGGGGGTCGGCCGCCCCTCCGCCTTGCAGTTGAGCGTGGCCGGCTCGCCCTTGGATACGATCAGGTCGGACGGGTGCTCGGTGATCCTCGGCGCCGCGTCCTCTAACCTGGGCCGGGATCCTGTGGAAAAGCAGGGGTCAAGATTTCATTCCCTCAAACGTGGTTGACATGACAGGAGGTTCCTTCAGTCGCACTTCAAGCTGGACCTCTTACAACGTCACAATTATGCAGCTTCCAGGATACTGATCTGTTTTTTTCCCTGCAGCCCACAAAAGTCTAGTGAGTGGCAAAACTTCCAAAAACAAAGTGCAACATCATCAAAATGCCAATTAATAGGACTTGGTAACAAAACAGCAACATAGGTTGAAACACGTCACGGCACAGAGAAACAAACAATTCAACCCATTGCTTCGTAGTCATATAGTAAAGAAAGAGGATGCTCAAGATTTTGGACACCTTTTTTTCTATGCAAAAAAAAAAACTGGTTATCTGAAAGGCATAAATTCAGATTTTAAAAGGTCTTTTTTTCTTTTTCCTCCATTTACACAAAAACAGTATTTAGGATTGACAAGGTGCAGGACTTTGCTAAGTTTTCGGCACAAATGAGCTTCCACACTTAACACAGACTGTCTCTGTTTTTTTCTTTGGTCTGTGGTTGAAAGAAATAAATGAAGTCTGGAGCAGACACAGGCGGAGACGAGATTTACAATTGTGCATTTGTAAGCTTCAAAACTGCTTGATTCCAAACTCTTTCTTTTTTATTCCCACTACCTTGTGAGTGGCAGCACACTGATGGGAAAAATGTGCATAAAAAAGAAATAACACAAAATTGAGAGGTGCGCACAATTGAAATTTCCCCAAGAGAGCCTTCGAAAAAGTGATGACAAATATTACTGAGCCTTTCATTTCTCCAGTTTCAATAACAGAAAACAACAATCAGTCAACACCAATTCTGAGCAACAAGGCAACATGTGTGCACCTTCAAAATAATCTCTTCTGCAACACCACAATTTCATTTCATTTGTCATTTTACCTCCAATTTTTGAGCTGAAATTATAACTTTGAAAACTTAGTTATGTCCATCCTAAAACCCCTGTCCTCCTCTAAATTGTTCCCACTAAGTTGAAACACAACTGAAACGCCATTTTTGGTTCCTTGCTGGTCAGGGTTTTGTCAGAACTTCACATTTTTAAGGTTTTAGTCTGCACAGTTGTAAACAACGCAACCAAACCAGGATGGTGTTGCTGAACGATCTCACATTCACAGATATGGAGTACACAGATGCATTGGAGTTGTTTTGAGCTGAAAATAGCAGTTACTTTTGAAAACTGCTTTTCAAACAGTGGAAGCAAACCAGAATACCTGCAGACATAATATTAAAGCTTTTATTTCCCTGCCATCACTGGCTCGTTCCTTCTCGTTCGGAAATATGACCCACTTTTCTTTCTAAATCTAAACTGAAGTCCTTTATTAATCAATTCCCAAGAGTTTTTAAATAATTAATTATTCACCTCTGTACTTCTCAGATTGAGTTTCTATGAACTATTCTAGGTTGTTTATATGCATTGCATATGGTGGCAACACAATAACAGAAAAGTCAAGGAATTCTCAAAAACAACAGTTTGGAACAGAACATTGTTTAAACAACAGTAAGCAAAAAACAACTGCGACAGGATGCTTGCCTTGTAAAAAAACACATAAATGCTGAACTTAAAAATACAACGTAGACTCACAATGTAAATGCAACCAATCACATTGGCAATTATTGTATCAATTTATTTGTACACATCGGGGCCTTGAGGAGCTGACTCATACATTTAACAGAACAAGCCATGGGAAATGTAAAGCGAGGGCTTTTGAAGAAGAAGTGACCGCCTCATGTGACTTGATTAAATGTCATCAAGTGGAAGTAAAAGTAACCGTGATAATCAAAGTTTACCTTCTGATTTCCTGTTTGTACCAGGACACTCAAGATTTGATGAAGCAATCTCAAGGTAAAATCAGAAGTTCTGAAGGTTTGGGTCTTTAACGGATGGGTGCCCATCTCCTAAACCGGCCTGGGTATCGAAGCGGGTTTTTATAAAGTTTGCAGCTACATGGTGTGGAGTCAGAAAACAAGACGAGTTGACACCAACTATCTGAGCTGCGACACATCTTAAAGGGTTTCCCATGGTGCGTTGCAGATAATGTCGCAGCTTAAAAAAAATCAAATCAGGTTAAACTGTCAGCAGCGTCTGAAGGACAACAGTGTGTCTCTTATGAGAGGAGACTAACAGGGAAGTCTGGACCCTCTCAGGACCAATTAGCCGCTGCCTTTGGTGCAGCCTAGTGAGATGGCAGACAGTTCCACAGTTACGAGAGAACTAATGAAACCACAGGGATCCTGTCGGAACCCTGTCTGTTGATTCTAGTGAATGATTGGCATGAATGAA
Source organism: Nelusetta ayraudi (assembly GCF_046127955.1). Lineage (NCBI taxonomy): Eukaryota > Metazoa > Chordata > Actinopteri > Tetraodontiformes > Monacanthidae > Nelusetta > Nelusetta ayraudi. Next base: position 2,195,642 of record NW_027466061.1, on the reverse strand, counting down.
GCGCGGAGAAAAGATGAATTGCTGTTGTTAAACTACGGAAGCCACTCACACTCGCTGTATTCATTATTTCCTTTGCAGATTGGTTGGCTTGTCAGACACCAGTGTTTTCCAATTGCCCTGCCTTCTTCCTGCACATGAAATGACAGAGCTAACCATTTCCTCCACTGTACACAATCTTCAGTCTAACGCGTATGGCAATAGTGCCATGCAACAAAGGGATTTGTAAGAGTTAATTTCCATTTTTTTTATTTATTTTTTTTTTCCCTTTTCCCAACAGAGTTTCTTTTGGTTCTGTATTTCTGATCATGCTGCCTCTTTATTTGATTTTCAAAGTGCACCTGCTAGTGCACTTTAAGTTAAAAATACACATTGAATCCTTTGGGAAACACTGGCGTGACAGCGAGGCAGGCAGTGCTTTCAGAGGCAGATAGCTTGAAGAAAATGAAAGTGAATTAATTGCGTCTTCAACGTTGTGCCCAAAATTAATGTGCACAGAAGACACTCTGACTCACAGCTAGAGGATGTATCTCATGCATATTTGGCCGCTAATATAAAATCAGGGTGTGAAAATACCCCCCAAAAAACTGCAACTATAAACAACATGATAAATAATGTGCAATGCAGTTTTATCGGGAAAACTCAGATATTGTCAATGATTTTATCATAGCTTTTTCTCCATGATAGGGTCACCAGATCATCTTCTTACGAGGTAAATAGCAGGAATGAAAGTTGGTCAAAGTTGAGAATTGACTCAGATTGCGAGATAGAAATACATAGAAATTGTGTTATTGTGTTAGAATGCTTGACTTGCTTGAAACCACTTTCCACCAAGATAAGTTCAGCTCGGCCGGATGTGCCGTCAAATATCAGCATGAAGGTTTAACACTATCAATTCAAATCAGCTTTAATTGTGCGTCATATTCATACAGACTTATCTCAGAGCACAGGAGATGTTGGGCATGTGTGTACCACACTCTTATAGCCAACTGTTCCCAATGAAGTGACCATGGCAAGGAGAAACTGCCCTATAAATGGCAGAAACCTCGAGCGGATCCTGACTCTGGAAGGAAGGGTTGGAGGTCATCCGCCAGAACCAGAAATTAAAAATGTTGTTAATTTACACACAAATTATTCTCGATGTATAATTATATGCCTTGTTAATCCAGCCCAGAAAAAAACTGTGTTTATTTTAATTAATCCAATTCACCAAGCACATTGCCATTTCTCCTAATGTGACGAATCTGCCACATGCTATAACTATAAAAGCAGTCAGCGTTCAGATTCTAATTAGGCATAAAAAAAATGCACTCAACACATAAAGTTGAAAAGCAATTTTGACAAAAGAGCAGGACAGGGACCCTGAGGCGGCGAAGCAAAATAAAGTTCAGTTTCCCTCACTGGGTCCAAGAGGAACGGTACTGGTCCGTGTTACAGATAGAAAATCTAAGGTGAGGACAACTGTCAGACTCCAGAGCCCAATTTCAATCCTAAACTGATTTACCTCTTCTGAAAAAGCAAAGAAACAACATCAGAACAATAGCCAGCAGCTCGCCCACATCACTCGGCTAATCCTGCAAAGCACTGAGATGTGCTCTGAATAGGCTTCAGACTGCCTGTGCGCTGCATATGCATAAGTGGTGTTTGGTGCTTATTTGCACTTCAAGGTCAGTGTGCGAGCCCATGTGAATGCTCGCACATTGCAGAGGACCATATGCATCCATAAGGAAACAAGAGTTGAAATGTAAGCGAGAGGCAGTTAAACCACTTTCCTGCATTTCCTAAGCTCTGTTTAGAAGAATGCCTCCTCCCACCAGACACTACTTCACACTGACGCTGTTTCTCGCAGCACAGACGGTGTGTTGCTCACACGAAGGTCTGAGTCATGCTATAAATCCACCTCATTTTTACATATTAGTACAGGGCTAAATCAGCCAAAGTCTTAATGCAGATTCACTCAACCTCCAGTGTTGCTGCTGAAAGTCCAGGCGAGAAAAGCCCTTCATTTTAAGACGAAGGGCTGGGATTGCAGTGCAGATCTAAAGCCTGCACTCCGTATCACTCTTATGGAGAGTGCCGGGCAGAAAGGACAGATTAAAGCCGTGCTCCGCTTTAGCAACTCAAATTAAGGCTAATATGAGCTAAACTACACTCTGCACCCAAGATAACCTACCACCAAAATTCTACTTAATAAAGAACGATATGTTAATACCTCCTAAAAGTCATTTCAAGCAGAACTTTGGGCAGCAAAGTGAGTAACTTAAAGTTGGGACTGAGCTTTGCAAATTAAAATGTCTGTGTTCTTAAAGTGTCAGGAAAAAAAAGACATTTTAAAAACTTGGCAACTTTGCAACAGTTTTTTTTTTTGTTACTATGTAATTGTAAAGCCTGATGTTCCACACATGGAATTTGTAGCTGATGCCTCCTTCTCCCAGAAGTTCACCAAAGCCAAAAAGGAATTGATTTGCAAATGTGCATTCAAAGTTAAATGCGGCGCAGTGAGGGAGGTCCCCTGTAGGGACGACAAAAACCAGGCACTTACATGAGAAAGAGAGTGGCGGCCATAAAGAGAGGGCCTCCTTAATTGAGCCTATGTTGATGCTAAGCATCTCAATGGGCAGGGTCAACTTTGCAAAAGGAAATTGGCTGTTTTTATCATGTCTCCCTTGGGGCTATAAACAGATTCATGAGTTGGGGCTGAAGCTGCTTCTTCTGGCTCTTCTTCTTCTTTTGCTTTTAAAATGAACTGTGGCGGAAAGTCCCGAGGCAGCCCAAAAAGGAAAAACAGAAATGCCCTTTGCACTAACAACTCTGTTTCACGCTCCCTTTGAGCATGGCCCCTTGCATGGACGAGGCAGCTGAGAAGCGTGTTGACATTACATTTGGGGAAAATTGACAAGGCAGAAGCAGAAGCAGTGTGCTGGAGATAGTGAGCACACATTGGTATCTTTTCCACACTGGCAGAAAACAGGCAGGAAGGGCCCAACGGACCATTTCATGGGAAATTACTTCCGGGAAAACATGGCTGAGAGAAGCAGGGCTTGATTAAGCTCTGATTTATTCCAAGTGTCGAGACGCAGCTTCTCTTTACTTGTCATATTAATTATTTTGACGCATCAGTCAATCTTCTGCAGCCTGATTTTGACATCCAAAACTGCAAATGTGGACACTGTTAAAGTGAAGGGAGGCTCAACTAAACTTTGACAACGATAAATCAAACTTTATTTCCTGTCCACAGCTGCACATCAAAATACTTCAAGCTGCTTTAGATGTGCAGCTGTTTTCATCAAAATCTTATTTTTTTGGTGGTGGTGGTGGTGGGAGGGGGCGTCTCTGTAAGAGCATGCACAGTAACTGTATGTGGCAACTAGACTCTGGTCCTTCACTTGAATTTAATGTGACGTGACAAGCAAACAGGAAAAAGCACTGGAGCAAAGAAACAGGAGTCGTCGATTGTAATCATGATGCACGGCAAGGAAATATATATCTTCAGACCAGCGTAGTTTCCATGCTCTTGCAGTCAGTTAACATAATTTAACTTCTGCCTGTTTGTATTTGACAAAAACAATGTAGTTTAAATGAAATGGACTCAGTTTTGCATATTGATAACTGGAAGATGGTTCAGCAGCGACCCCCACCAATGTGCCAAAAAGCTGGATAAATCTTGAAGAGTTTTGATGAAGGAGGGAATTTGCCGTATCGAAACTAACAGGAATAAACAATAATATAAATGATGATTGCATTTAACCACAAGCAATATGAATTCCTCAATGACTTTGACCCACCAATCCACCAAAGGAAACTAACTATATGACACTAGACAAAATCACCACAAGGAGTGTTTGGACATAGAAGAAAAACACTAATCCTGAGCAAAAACTCACACAATACGAAACTCCACCTTGGATGGAAATTAGAAACAAATCAGCATCATGTAGCTAGCGCTTCCTCCATTCCAGCCTCCTCCTCTTCAGAGCAGGTGTTTATCTAATTTATTTAGAGACCACACTGCTTGTCCTGGTTAGTGCAGTCACATCGAGCAAGGTATGATACGATCGAGTGAAAACGCAATAATGGACAAAGAGCCCCGCCCCTTTCCATCTGGCAGAATGCCATCCGTTATCTATTTTTTTTTTTTTTTGCATGGCTCATAATGCAGGTCAATGTTCTGCCACGTTATGTGCACAAGAACCACAGCAGAGAACCACGTTTCATTGAAAGCGGTGAGTTAGAAATCCTCTGAGGGCAAGTGGAGAGGCTTGCCACTGCAGGGAAATGCCATTGGTTTCCTGTCCCAGAGCAGCATATTAGATCTCTGCCCGCTTGAACACATGTACAGACAGTCTGACTGCTATCTGCTTCTATCTGTCTGCCCACATAAATCACACAAGTCTGTCTGGGGAAGGAAAAGTTCACGACTGGGATTTCCGAAAACGTCTAAAGCACAAGAGGGAAGTTTAAAAGAAAAAAAAAAAATACATACATTTTTTAGATTTATTTAACGTCCATGGTATCTACAGTAAGGATACTTGACTCCAGTGCCAAATTGTGGGGTATTTTATGATACGTAGCAAAGTAGGAAATAGAAAACGTAAAAAAGAAATTAAAAAAAATCACCAATCAGCATGCAATTAATTATTTGGATTTCTGCATCGTCAAACAAAGTGTAATTTGTTCAAAAAACAGCTTTGAACAAAAGACCAGCAAATGGTCACGCAAATAAAGACTCACTTTGTCTCCAAATCGTCAAATCACTCACTGTGGATCAACAATGCTGTCACAAAATAACAGCTACCCAGCGACTGTCACTTTTAATAAAAGAGCTGTCTGTTTCAGACGTTAAATCATCAGGCGCGCACAGCTGTCACAACCCCTCCGGAACAGTGTCACCTACATACAGCGGCCGAAAATGATCCATTGTAACATGGCTCTTATCCGTCAGAGGCCTTCAAGTGGAGTCTGTGTAACCAGCCCTGCAACTGTGTCACAGCAGGCACAGCTGCCTTCTGAGTCGCGACTTTTGCTGTTCTTTGACTTGAGAAAAGTTGGAAGAGCATAGAGAAAACTGAAAGAAAATAACTTCTAGATTACAGATTGTGTATTAAGTTGAGAAGGAGGACGACTGAGGGCGACTCAGATCTGCGGTCATCATAAATCCCAGCCAGTGTCCCCAAACGATCCAGCAGCTAAAAGTCAGCCTAGAGAAGACATCATTTGATCTAAATGTAACATTCTCATCCGAGTCAGAGCACTTAGTGCGTTTAAGCTTTATATGTATTAGAATGTCACTTTTTAGCTCTTTTTTTATCCTGGATTTTGTGTCCCCGCTCATGTAAAAGCAGCTCCACTCTCAGGGTTCAGGCTGATGGGCTTAAGAGCAGCTCTTGTCCAAAGTCGAGCTTTAAAAAGAGACTCTTGTTCGCATCATCAATCAAAGATAACGAGAGAAGGAGGCCCTTGTTTTAACAATAAATAAGAATAATGTCCCCTTTAAAATCAAGAGTCCAAAGTATCAAGTAAAGTGGCATTTATTTAGACAGTGCAAGCATGCAAAGATTATTTCTATCAAGATATTGCATTTTGATGAACGGCAATGGCACTGACTATGAGGTGTAGCAATAACATGGTAGTAAAAGCATTGTATTACTGGAGTAATACAATTCAATAATGTTGGCTAAAATGCTTTGATATAATAAAGATGATATTCAAAATGTCTACATGTAATTTCATTTGTTTTTTATGTAATTTACTTTCTATCTATGTTTTGATGTGTGATGTTTGATGACCTACTGATATGTGTTTCTGTTGAGTTACTTGTTGTCTTTAGAAAAAAAAATTGTGGTGATTAAGTTTTATGAACTTCTGTGATTATTATACAGTAACGCAGAAAGGCTGTAAATAATATAAATGTGACACAAAATGGTCTAAAAATCTAAAAATGTTTCCTGTCTTACATCATTTTGTGTGGTCGTTCCTCCCTTTGCAGCCTGCGAAGACTGAGACACAAGCTGTGATGATAATACGTTGTAAGATGATAGTAGTACTGATTTGATTATTACGTAAAAAGAAAAAGTAAAGTAAAAAAAAAAAAAGGAGGTTTTGAGAAGAAGGTTTCGAAAGGTATTTATTTGCTCACAGTCAGAGAGGATGCAGGGATGCAGGAAGCCTCTTTGGAGATGCAGTTGCAATCGATGTGTGACGGAGGCCTTTTGATTTGGTGCATGTCATCTTTTCATATACGAAAAAAAAAAATATTTGGAGTCGAGATATTTGCCAGAATCCTAATTTTCTTCCTTTCTAGAATCGTTTGACAAATTTTTTGAGACTGCGATGACGCTGGGACCTTGCGGCCCCCGATTGCAGCCTCAATGCTGCCCCCTCCGGGTCTCTCCCAGCCTGATAGGCAAGAGATGAAGAGGTCAGGCCTCTTAAAACCACTGGAACTAATGTCGGGCTGGGGGGGAAAGTGGGGGTGCACCCATCTGTCTACAGCCTGAGGTGCCGCGCTGAGGCGATATTGTGCTGGAGCCCCTCAGGCGGCCACACTTGAGACCTTTAAGGGGAGGGAAGAGTTGACTGGTCCTGTTAGCACCCGCCGCTAAAGAGTTCGTGCTCAGGTTATCCGGCTTTTCTCTGATAAAGGATGGCCAAGGCTCTGGTGCTCCATTACCACTGCGTTTTTTTGGGGCCATCGGTGGTGGGAAAGTGCAGGGTGGACAGGGCGGCGTGCCAAAGCGTTGGTCTACGCACCAAGACTTGAACTATATACATATAAAATATTAGAGGGTAAAAACTTGACAGGTTATTTTTCCTTTACCACAGACAATTGCACAATTAATAATGCAAGAAGGCTCCATAAAAACGACTGTGTTATGACTCTCGGGTCGATAAAAATGACGTTAGCAAAGGTTCCGCTGCGAGTGGCTGCTCAGCGCTGAGCATCCGAAAACTCACCTTCCAATATTTTGATGTCATCAGTTGACATTCAATTACCTGAGCATGCAGAGATTTAATATCGGGGACTATGTTTCGGATAGTAGTTTTAACATGTGAATGCTCTTGAAAATGTTGTCCTCTACCTGCCTTCAAAATACTATTCTTAGACTTTAAAAGAAAAAAACAATCCGAATTTTTTTTGGAAGAGCACCGCATATTTGAGGAGGACATTATAGAGGGGCCTCGCTGAGCTATCGACAGCCTATTGATCTGTGGGAGAACAGATGGGCAGGCAGGTGGGGGAGAGAGGGAGGCGCTCAGTCTGGGAGTGTTTGTTCTCGTGGTTGTTCTCAGAAAAATGACTACAAAGAACAGCTCTGTCCTGTTTTTTTTTCTTCTGCAAGACAGAAAATAACAGACATGCTGTAAAGGTGCCAATAGCAAAGAAGAGGCAAACCTGAGCCGCTGCTCATTCTCCTTCCTCCCTTGTTTGGGACACAATGAGGGATGTCGCAACAGTCTGATACTACTGAGTGTAGCCACGTTTCTATAAAATATGAAGCAAAAAAAGGAAAAAAAGAAAAGAAAAAACCCCTTTGGAACACTTGGCGAAAAGAAAATGCTGAAGCTGGAGCATTTTCATTGGTCCGCGGACAAAAAACTAAGCTGCAAATGGGTCAGAAAGATGGACTATGAGTGACTGCAGGCCAGAAGAAAAATAAAGTGCTGATTCAAATTAAGGAAGTTGGTCAAAGTCTTTATCAGTAATGTATTTGGCAAAGTCATTTCCCTTTTCCATGATGCGCACCTGTTGTTTCAAAATCTGCAACAACAAGCGACTACATATAAGTAATCCTCAGATTTATTTAACTTTATACAACAGGCTAACAACAACCAAATGAGATCTTTATCTATGAATCTGTGAATTTTTTTCTCTTTTTTTTTTTAATTCCGCTGCAAGTTCGTAGTAGTAAGTAAGAAGAAAGACTGCGCTCTCATTTATATCTGGTGTCAGTGACCTGGGTGACCTTCTAGAAATCAAAGCCTCATTTGAGACCTTAAGCCACTAAAGACAGGATGTGTTTTCCTTTGTGATTTGGGCGAGCTGAACCCTCAGTCAGGGCACCTCTTCCTGTCTCAGCTGTTACACTGGAGTGGAAGAGTCGACCAGATCGCAGACAGAACCACTGGCCCAAAACCACCCAGGCGGTTGCAGAAGACAAGTGCCACTCTGTTCCTTCTGTTCCACTTTGACAGACCAACACTGGGATTAAGGGACTAAAATGCCCGATAGTTTTTTTATCCCAAATTTAAGAGACACTGCTGGGATCCATTGGCGCTGTCAAACCTCCTTTCTTCCAACGGGTCTTAAATACAAATGGGAAGAAAGGACTTAAAACAATGGGATCATTTAATGATCGTTGATGATTTTGATGAGCTCCTCGGTACTGACTGACTGCGACGACGCTGTCGGGCTGAAGGTTTTGCCTGGCTGCGATGGCCGGGCCGTGTGGGTACATTGATGAGGCGGCGGGGGCAGATGTTTTTCAAGCCGCTCTCTTCGGAGGAGGGCTCGTCAGACATATGGCCCGTTGACGGGTTGTTGGGGGGAGAGTGCCGTGTTGACTGATGGTGGCAGAGATGAGTGACAACAGCAGTGCGAAGCCCCGGTGTCAACTTACTGGGCAAACACTCTGAAGATCAGAGCGATGCCTCTTGAGATATGGAGAACAAAAAAAAAAAAGCAATCAAAGCCTTGAGGTTGACTTTTCATATCACGTCAGGCTCCCTCTCTTCTCGACGCCGCGTCCCGATCCGATGCTTTCATCTAAATATCTTTGGCGAAGCTGCAAATTTGGGCAGATCTATAACGTGGTAACGCGGCTGCTCTTCTTTTGCAGCAAAACTCCCGGGCTGTTTCGCTGAAGTGAGAATAAGTAGCGCTGACCCAGACGTGGTAATCCAAGCGGAGCATCTGGAGTCACTTTCACAGACGGCGAGCCCATGTGATGTGGTTTCATAGCCGGTGTTTACGGCGGCGGGGAAAAAGAGAGTCCCAGCAGTAGGTCCGAGCCCACAGACACCACACTGTCACAAACTGGAACGTCCCACTTGCGGTGGGAATAAAACTGCTCTTCTGCGGCGGAGGCGGCAACCTTGGGCCTGTGACGCGCTGACATGCTGCACTGCGCGTCGATAAGGAGCCCGATGGAAACAATTTGCAAGCGGCTCATCTGTGATTGATGGAGGACCAGCGATCCGGCGTGTGGCCTCAACTCAGCTGGGCTTCATCAAGCCAGCGATGACTCAGTCTGCATGGTAGAGTAGAACCCTGACTGAGGTGTCCTGCTTTTGATCCATATAATGTATTTAATAGACGAACACGTGTCAGGGTGAATGTACAGCTTTCGAAACAGATGTGTCGAGGCTGAAAGTGCATGCAGGTTGAAGACAATTGAGCGTTAATAACAAACACCTTTATCTATCAACCCCTCCAGTGTTTGGAGTGTAACTTCAGTTAGAATCATAACTTCCTCCAAATCGCTAAAAATCAACATATTCATAGGAAGATCCAAGTCAAATTCAGCCCAAAAAAAAACGAACAAGACTTGGCCTTTTAGTTCCTCCTAAATGTTGTTTAATCAAAGAAGTAAAGAAAAGTGCAACCCCTTTAGCGAGGCACTTAAAGTCAGGCAAAAATAAATAACTCTTCAATGGAACTAAACGTAAACTGTCAACCCTGTGGTGCAAACAACTTCCTCCTGAAGTCCGAAGACACTCAAAAAAAAGTTTGTGCAGTGGAAATGGCTAATGGAGTCCAGAGTCGGCATAGTGCACCGACAGTGCAGATGGAAATGGAAAAAGAGATTAACATTTAACATGCAGCATCTGGTGAGGGCTTTTACCCCAAACATACAACTGCAAAAGAGAAATCATACATTTTTTAGCACTGTTGTCCACAGGAAGGAAATCAAACTCCCAGCTCTGCAATGCGTACTCGGTGCTGCTGCATCGCTGGAAAGAAACCCTTCTCACCAGTTCCACCACACTTGCATTTTCAAAATGCGCATTTCCGCCTAATGGCCATAATAACAGAGATAAATGAGCAAGGCTTCATTCGCAGCAAAGTCACATTTCAGTGGGGAGCAGATGCTGGTGTGAATCCACAGTCCCCTGGGCAAGGCGGACAGATAAGCTGCATATGGGCTACTTAAATATCTGCTGGTTTGAAGTGGCCTTCATCATCCTGGAGGCTCACTTGAAACTACAGTCTCACAGAGGAGTTTACACATGCGTTTCAAATGGATCTCAAAGTGATTTATTGATTTATTTTTTAAGACCGTATAAAATTACTAGTGCAATTTTTTTTTAGATACTACAATTCACAATTGTATTTCTCTATATTTATCTGGACCCTCACAGAGCCCACGGGAGTCTGCAGGAGCCATGCAGTTTGGGAGCCACCGACATGCCGCCCGTGGGCTCCATCTGTGCAAACATGACCCACAGCAACCGAAAGCCTCATGCCAATTTAAACTTACCATATGCCAGAGTTCTGAGCGCAAATAAAAGCAACACTAAGGGGACCAGGGCTTGGTGGTACTCCATTATGCGGCGGGGTTGTTCATCGGTGGACACGGCCAGGCACGGGTCCGTCCAGCAGCGGCGGTATATCCAAACACACTGCCCGGTCTACGGGATCAAATCTCTGCCAACTGCATCAAACTCCACGGACAGCATGTCAGCCGCCGGGGAAACTGGACAAGAAGTTCAAACAACCCGGAGCAACTTTTTTTTTTTTTTTTTTAAGGCACCTTCCCTTAAAGTAATCCAACGGTCGCTCCGCAAAACGCAAGCCGCAAGTGATGAGAGGAGAGGCGGCTGTTGAGTGGCAGCGTCCCGTCAGTCCGTCACTCAGTCCCGTCTCAACATCTGTGGCGCTGAGCGTGGGAAATTGTCGAAAGCGTCTCTGTCTGAGCGGGGGGAATAAATCATCCTGAAGTGAGCAAAGCCGTTGCGACGAGTGGTGGGAAGTCCAGCTTTGTAAACGCAGAGCGGCGTGTGTCCCGTTTCCACGCACGTCCCCGTCCCGTTGCTGCGCTCCGCTCGCGGTAGTGAATCACTGGGCTCCTGCCTCTCAACGGAGAACAACACGGTTGCCGGAACACACGAAGACAATGCTGTCATGCTAGCGAGAGCGGGGACGGACGGTTCCGGCTTTTCTTTCAAAATAAGAGCAAAGATTTTTTTGCAACGACTCGTAGGGAATTGAGATAGATAGATAGATAGATAGATAGATAGATAGATAGATAGATAGATAGATAGATAGTAAGATAGATAGATAGATAGATAGGTTTTCTTTCTCAGCACCTCCTCTAAATATTCATCATAGACAGTCAACCTATTATTATTATTATTATTATTATTATTATTATTATTATTATTAGTAGTAGTAGTAGTAGTAGTAGTAGTAGTAGTAGTAGTAGTAGTAGTAGTATTCATAACATTGTTAGTAAAAATACCTTTTTTTCTGACACACCGTTGCCCGACTCACAATAACCAGCGTCTTGCAACTACTATTGTGTAGTGGAAGTGCCTCCTGTTTGAAAATATTTCATTATATCCAACTTTACCACCCCAGCGCCGTTTCCTTAAAGGGCCAGTGCGCCAAATAGGAGCTTTGTTATTAACTACAATTAACTCACTCTCTCTAACTCAGTCGCGTGTGTTCATGCCTCTGTACACTGCGCTACAACTGTCAACCGTTGACCTCAAAGCGGCTATCTCAGCACAGCGGTATAAATTAGGTTGGCCGTAGCGTGAATCCAAATGCTAATTTGTCATACATGCGAAAGACCTTTGATCACGCCGACCGTGGTGCTATGTATACAAATCAGGCGCTGGAAATGACTCAGGCATGAAAAAAAAGCAAACCTCAGACAACGCGGCAAAATGTCAGGGTTTATTTGAGCCAGGCCTTTGCCTGTGCTTGATGGAAAGTGAAAAGCAATATAGCCCGTGCCAGCAGATGTGGTAAAATGCATCCAATGAGAGTTGACATACCGAAGGCCAGAATTGTGCAATAAGGAGTGATTGGGTAGAGTGCTGTTAGGCTGAATAAATATTAAGGGTCAGACAGACCTGGTAAACACACAGCTCTTGACATTTATAGAAATGCATTGGATGGTGGGTATGCATCTGGTAGTGAATACTAAGAGGAGAATCTGTCAAACATTGTCTGAAATAAAAAAACAAAAAACAGATGAGTGGCGTCACAAAGCCTGTTGTAGTTTTCAGGCTACACGCACTGTTTAAACACCCCTGATGTTTCTTTCATGTATTATGCATGTGAGTGTTTAATTTAATTGCAAAAACTGATTAATTGAGCATTGCCCTGTGATTGAATAAAACATGATGAGGCCCTCCACTAAATGTATTTCCCTTCGCCTGTGACTGATGCTACTAGTTTGGTGCCTTCGTCAAAGGTTTGGTGCTGCTGTCAGTGGAATCAAGCGCTCCATGAATTTAGACTAATTATCCACATTAGGCACTGAATTACAACACTGGATCATCAGAGTGGTTCGGTGCTGCGGCGCACGCTCACAGCTGAGTCGTAGATCATAGAATTATGTCCCCTTCCATTCACACAAAGGCCTTGCTTTGTGAGGGGATTTTTTTTGCCAGTAATTCAAATGTATTGCTACGGACTTGAGAGTGGGCTGCTGGCAGAACGCAACTATTAAAATAGTTCCTGGCAGAGCTGCGATAAGACAACCTCCATGACCTATAGAAGTCTGATTAATTGGAGTGGTTTCGATTGTCTGCGACTTTCCATATTCTTTTCTCAAAGCTTAACTTTTATATGGCAGGGGTATAAATTTTAGGTTTGCCTGGGTTTTGGATTTCAGGTCTATATCTGGTCACTGAGACTATCATTTTGTTTTTCTGAAAGAATAGCTGAAACATCCTTTAACAGGGTTATACAGGATATTATATTGATGCAATGGCTTATCGTGCATTTCAGTATTCAACAGGAGATCTAATTTCTAGAAAAGACCTTCAGTCTCTAAAAGGCATTTTTTTCTGGGGAGCTTTTTTTCTCCCATCATTTACTTTTAAGACATTTTCCCAGGTCAAACCTGCGGCTCTACAATTCATTAAGTGTCAAATGGCACAATTTTCTGTCCAGATGTGACTAACCACCTAATACGGGACCTTGAATGTATTGATTGAAAAAAAGAAAAAAGAAATGGACATGGTCCAGTTGTTCATACTTCATATCTGTGGGTGTAGCCTTTAGTTCAGAACAGATGATTACTGGTGTCTGTTACCTCCAGCCAAATGAATTCTGAGCATATAGCTCAAGTTGGACAGGCCCCACCCCTCTCTTTGTACTGCGCTCAATAACACATTTTGTATACTGTGTCTCAAGGCTGCCAGTCAGAAAAAAAACAACAAGAACATCAAATTGTTACGCGCCGCTAGTCTTTCGCAGTTCGCAATTTTGGGTCCTATGACTAAAAATCAGTTTGGACCCCAATTCCATACATAGCAGATTAACAGCAGTATCCTTTGGGGCTCCTATGAACTGCTGGACCCAGAGATTGTCCATGTTGCAATTGTAATTGATATGGAATACCGAGTATAATTCAAGAAGAAAAAGAGCTCTTTGTCTGCCCCACTGTTAAATGGCTAACATCCTCTCCAAAAGCATTTCCTTCCTGATCGTAAATCACAGTCAACCAAGAGAGTATTAGAGTTAAAACTCCATGCTCACAATTAGATCTGATAGAGTCGATGGGGAAACAGTCTTTCACACATGGCTGGGATATTTTTTTATTTTTTTAACTGGCTACCATGACGTCAATATCTTTCAAATTTACCACACAAGGGGCACCACACCTGGGCATCGCCCATGCGACCCGCTGACCATAAAGCCGTGTTTGTGAAGTAGCCACAGTCAGTCAGCCTTGGCAGAAAATAGGTGTATTAAGATAGCATCTGCAGCCTACTGTGTAGCAAGCACCCACATACCTCCTAAGAGTCGCACTCAGCCTAATGCAGGGGTTCCTGTGTCTGGTGATGCAGTGGTGCATGGATATAATAACTCATCACGGCTATTGCTCGTTATCTCGCTGGGCCGGCCGATTCCTTGTGAAAACACACGCACAGTTTCTGAGGAATGCCATTAAATGCGTATCACGTGTATCTGCCGCCATGTATTTGAACCCATTCCAGAACCCCCCCACACCCCCATTAGCGGTAATGAGACCTCTATATTTCTGCACCTTTTCTGACCCGTTGCAGGTAATGGGGCGACGGGCCCCCTCTAAGAGGCTGCAGCGAACGGATTCTATTATAGATTAATTGATTAAGAGGGCGGCGCGCTGAGATGACAATATATATCTTTATTGATCTGCCTCTCAATGAGATTGGCTCTCACCCAGCCTCCCTGAGGGACGGAGAGGGAAAAGAGGAGGAAAATAAGAAGGCGAGAAGGTAAAGCAGGGCTGCTGTTTAAAGGGGGGGGCAACCAATTTCCTCTCTCTCTCCCAGGCATCTCTCGAGTCGCTGGGGGTGCAGCGGGACGCAGGCGATCCACTCTGGGCTGCGTGCACGGTGGACTTTTCTTTCACATAGTTTATCATCGTGTTTCCCGCAGTTTCCCTCGCACTGATCGCGCACAAGAATCCACTCTTCTTTCACCGGGACTTCTTTGTCTTAGCTCTTCTCTCCATAATGAGAGGCCCCCACCGCTATTAATTTCAGAGCTGCGGAGCGTGACGCGCCCTCTGTTAGCGCCCCACGCTCACGTGCACACCCGCCAAATGATATGGGTGCGAGAAGATGGGAGCGGGCTGGGACGTCCCCGTCTGTTTGCCACCACACGTTGGGAGGAGAGGGGCAGACTGCTGTGTCAAAGGAGACATTAACCCCCCCCCCCCCCTTCTCCCCCCCGTCTATCCGCCGGGGTTCAACCATTCAACTGGTTTCATACACTGATTGTGCTCGGTGACGTGCGGGGATTACGTTTGGCAACTGACGGCGCGCTTGATGGATTTCTCTCTAAGGACTGCAAGCCCAACAGGGTCGGTTCCTACTAATGGAAACCGCCTCACAGAGGAGACTGGATTGGTAAAGGGGGATAGCTGTTCTGAATGTTTTGAATGATCAACAGGAAAGATTCCAGACTTACTGAATTGACTAACTGTGAAACAACAGAATACTCTGTGTTGTGCATTAACCTATGAGCCATGACAAATATAGAAACGTAGAAAAAAAATATATATTTCTATATATTTCTATTGTTCTTACTCCATCCAAAACATTGTATTACTCGTTTACTTTACAAATGACTTAGCAAATAAAGTGTGGAATAATTAGATACGTATATATACAACAGTGTTATGATGTAATTCTTTGAACTTTGAAGGCAGAATTCTTCAAATGAACTGTCAACAAACTGTCAAATCATAAAACAATCCAAGAGGTCTACACAATTTATGTGCAAGAATGAACTCTTAGACTTTTCAGACCCCACAAATTATGTTGATGTCTTGTTTTTTTAGTTAGTTAGATTTTCTTTTCTTTTTTTGCACCGGAAATTAAACCTACTTAGAACTAACAGAATCGGGCACATTTTTAAACACCGCATTTTTACACATGGCTGCACAGGATAATATGATATCCTGTTGAGAGCAATGTCCC
>NW_027466061.1:2045000-2175000 GCF_046127955.1 Nelusetta ayraudi | reverse complement strand
CGTTCAAGGAAATTATGCAAATTACAAATTTAGTCTGGTTTCCTCCTCCGCCATAAATGAAGTTCAAATTACTGAAAAGCAAACATTTATAAATCGTTCAATTTTGTCAGTGGTTTGCATCATCACCATCTTGAATGCAAAAAAAATTACAATCAAACCTCCCTTGGTGAAAGATTTTGTTGGGAAAATATCTTTAAATTTTCTTTTAATATGGCCCTCTCTTTGTGGGCTAATCTTCAAATGGACACGTCAAATATATCCCTTGGGTCTGTGAAACATTTCATATGACATGTCAGCTCAGGCTAACTGGACCAGGGAGCACATGGGAAATGGGAACTAGAATAATAACAGGCTACGCCACAGTACACGGCTATAGGGGAGGACTAATGCATTTTTTTCAGTGCACAGAGAATGTTAATGTTATTTAGATGAGTTTGACAATGCCACCATAAAGGCGTGTTTTCCATGACAGCGGATGTCAACCACAACAAACATTTCTGCCGCTCGCAGCCTGGCGGGACGGAAGAGAATTGAATCTAAAAAATGAAGCAGTCAGAGGAGCGGCGGCTGATGCGAGCCCGAGCTGCGTGGGCGTGCAGAAGTGCAAATGAACCTTCGACGTCTGTTTGCTTCATCAGATGTCGTCCACGGAGCGAGGGCGCATCTTGAGATCTGCTTTCCCACTCTTGCAGTGAAACGGAGCTGAGTCGCGGGAGCAGGGAAAGCTGACCCAGCGTGGGAGAAATATGGATTGTCGAGAGGTCTTTCCATGGATTTATCCCCCCCGTGTTAAAATTTCCACATCTCCCTTTCAAGTTTCTCACCATCTGCGGTGTTTGCCTTCAAAATGTAGTAAATGTTTTACTGGAGGACTTTCTTTATTTTCTCTCTTTTGAGCAGACACACACAAACGCAGCACTGCTAAGCGAGCAGAAACTGGTCTGGCAGCTCGGCCAAAGGGTGACGGGAGCGGTCGAATGAGTTTGAAAGCAACTCCAGAAGTGTGAGGAATGGAGCTGCTGTGCAGATTAGGGACGGTGAACCTGCTCGACCTTGACACATTCACCTCGAATGCACCCAGTGGCTGAAGTGCACGGCACCAGCTGCCCGACGTCCATCACTGTCCAGTTTACTGCGCACCCGCGCCGCCAGTCCCCAGTGGTTAGCGTGTTTGAACGGTGCGAAATATCATCCTTCTGCGACACGGGAAAGGACTCCCACTTGAAGCTTTTCCAGTGACACAAAGATTAAAATTTGGGATACAAATATTTACGATTTGTGTCTGTGGACACAAACAGGTCCTTTATCATGGAACTCGGTGACAGTCTATGCCGATGACTCAAGTCTCTCTGTCACTCACCGGCTTCCCACCTATACAGCAGACGCATTCAGACGTAATGACTGGAAATGTAAGTGTCAATCAAGTGCTGAGTGTTTCTCTGCGCACCGACTGAAAGCTCATCGGGAATCCGAGTCACCGAGAGACGTAAATTGGTTGAAGAAGAGTGAAGGAGGACTTCCCGGTGTTTGTCACGCGCATTTTGAAAATCTGCGCACAGGCGTCAAAGCGCGCACACCGCCGCCCGTTGCCTGTAGAGAAGGTGTTTATTCGGGAGCTGCGGGACGGAACAGCCTCTCACTTAACGATCACGATTCTTCTTTGGCCCTCATCACCGACAGCGGCGGAGCTCAGCCGACTGCACCAACGCAGAGCTGCCCGTCGCTAATGACAGGCATCATTATCTTTCCAAAGCATCATCAGTTTCTGCCTTTACCTTTTCCAACAGGAAAAGATGCGTGACATTGCGACGGTCAGCTCGTTAGCTAATTCGCCTTCTCCAGGAGCACGAGAAGATAGCGACCAATTACCTTGCCGCGGTTTCCGGTGGATAAGCGAAGCAGCGACCGGCCCCAAAAACAACAACAACAACAACAACAACAACAACAACAACTCATTAGGACTGATGCCTCTGTCTCCTGAGCTGTGCTCCATTTTTTAAAAACCAAAAGGAGACTCGGCGAGGAAACTCCAAAGCCAGACTGGAGAGTGGCGTTGCGGATTACAAACAATTCTCTGATAAATGATAAATGGCAGCGAATAAGGAAAGCTCGCATTTCCCATCTTGGGTGTTGAAACCTGCACAGTGGTCATAAGAAAATGATGAGAGATTTTTTTTAAAGATCCATCCAGACACCGCGACTCGGAGCGTACAGCCTAATGGCCAGCGGACACTGAACAATACCTCAATGTTCATGATGATGAGGTACATATTCACAATGTCCTTATCTTATCTAAAAAAAATCAGCTGCTTTGAACTTTTACGGGCGTCTGTTGACTCTTCTGGAACATAGTTGTGTGCAATATAAATGAATGGAAGAATTGAAAGATTTAAAAAAAATTTAATTCTTAGAACTGAAAAGAAATGTGAACTTTGTGTGACAGTGCACATATTTACACTATATGTCTGAATTAAACGCAGTCAAGTACACACATACCTTCTTCAGTAAACAGCACAAGAAACATTTATGAATCTGACCAAATTCTTAGATGTCTGACCAGGACCTTAGGATGCCTTTTAATGCCGCACTTTGTCGTTTTACGTGATTGTGTCATAATTATTTATAATATTCATTCACTGTTATTATTGAGACACTCTAACATAGTCCTATACTGGGTCAAACAGGCCAGTGGTGTCAGTAGCAGTAATGTCATTCATCCTGGTATAATACAATGAATGTCAGTTTCATGTTTCTCATGTTCCAGAAGGCCCCGAGACAAAGTAAGACCAGTGTTTGAATAAAATCTCTAAATTACCTGAGATTCAGCAGTTCATTCAATATTGATTCCCGCCCCCCAGCCACATATGAATTTTACCCAACAGAAGCTGTTTACAGTGACATCATTAGAAAGGCATGCAGCCAAAATGCAGCCATGAGAAAATGTTTTGGCCAAAATCCAGAAGAAAAGGAAATGGAGTCACGTGCAAACTGTCACCTATTTCTATTGTATGCACGGCAAGGCAAAATAAAATGCCATTAATTACAGGCTTATTTTTGCCTCCAGTGCTAAACACACTTAAGCCAACGGGAGCGCGTTTCTGACCGAGCATTGCTGGTCCCAGCCCAATTAAAGCCAGCTCATAAATAACATAAACAATGTTCTGTACTCCCTCCAGGCGTTGTAGTAATCAGCCATAAGATGCTGGGGCAAAGGCGCAGCCATGCTTACGCACACACAAACACACACAGGTAGAATACACACATTTTTTTTTCCTAAGGTGAAAAAAAGTGGGGAAACATTCTAAAGACTTTTTAATTGTCTTGGCACTGCAGTGTTCCCCACTGATTCTGCCACGATGAACTTTCAAGAGGAGCCAAAGCGAACTTTATGCTGTTTTATTTTGTCCCTACAATTGATGTAAAGTGATTTCCTGAAACATGGCCTTACCAGCGCAGTGTCTTGGGTGGCTTATCGATTCTGGCAGTGCTCAGAGATCTGCGTCGTCTGCGTATTGTGGCAAGTTTCTGTTGCTTTGCTCCTCAGTGCCTGTGTGTGTATAAAGTGCTCACTCACTGCCAAGCCTGAAACACGCCGCGCATCGAGGCCTCGCGCTTACAGAGGCGGATTTTTTTTGGGGGGGGATAAATTGGCTGCGGCTTAGGCACACAGATTGCAGGGATTTTAATTGGCCGTTGTTTCCCCCCCCCCGCAAGATAATGAGGGATTCCTATGAAAACAGACGACAGGAGCCACGCGTGCTGTACGCGCGTGACGAGCGGAAGCTAAAGCTAAAGCTCCGACATATAAACACATTACAAAAAAAGAAGAAAAAAAAAAAACACACCCACACACACGTGCACGCTCGTGCACGAGCACATTCTTTGGCAGCGGCGCAGGGAACATGCCGGTGGCCACTGTGCGCAGTATAATTGCCGAGTTTGGGGCCCCAGATGGCCCCTGCCCGGCCACAGGGCCCTTGGCTATCGCTCCTCTGCCAAAAAGCCCTCCACGCGGAGGTCGGCAGGGGGGTAAAAAAAAAAGAAAAGAAAAAAGCTCACGTCATTCACGCCTGACTCATTAATTGCAGCCTCCCTTTTATGATTTTTCTTTTTCTGCTTAATTCCCCACTCCGCTCCCTTGTGCAAAAATGTGCATGACTGCTATTAAATTTTAATGCACTACCTCTGCCTTGACCTGCAGGCAAAGTCTGTCCCCCATCAGCTTTAAAAAGGGAAATTAGCAACGTTGTATTGTTAATTATGGATGTGGGTAAGACGGCAGGCTGTGGGTGAGTATCTGGGCTACACAATGAAGTCTGTTTCAACAATAGTGACTACACAATAAGCACATTTTTTTTTCTTCCTCTTTTTTGCACCTGTAGAATTGCAGATATGCACTAAATTATTTGGAGTGAAATTTCTTCAAGAACCCACGACCTTCACAGCAAGAAGGTCGTAGGTTCGATTCCGGACCTGGGACCTTTCTGTGTGGAGTTTGCATGTTCTCCCTGTGTCTGCGTGGGTTCTCTCCGGGTTCTCTGGCTTCCTCCCACACTCCAAACACATGCATGTGAGGTCAATTGAACGTTCTAAATTGTCCGTAGGTGTGCATGTGAGTGTGAATGGTTGTTTGTCTCTATGTGGCCCTGCAATGAACTGGCGACTTGTCCAGGGTGTCACCCTGCCTTCACCCTATGACAGCTGGGAGAGGCTCCAGCAGACCCCCGTGACCCTGATCTCAGGAAGAAGTGGGTATAGAAGATGAATGAATGAATGATGCAAAACATTTTCAACAAGCCACCACGATATTGTCACACCGTGGTGAGGTTTGTCTTGTCTTGAGTTTTTTTAGTCCTGTCATTTCCTGTTTTATTTTGAAAAGCACCTAACTCTCCTCTGTTTCAGAGCACTCGCCCTCCGTCATGTGTCACCTGTGTGTCTGACACGATTACCAATTGTCTTCACCCGTTCCCCATTACCCTCTGTGTGCTTGAATAGTCTGTTTTCCTTTTCTCATCCCAGAGTGTCTTCGTCCGCAGGTCAGTCACCCGAGGATGTTCACAGCCCTTCTCCACAGTCACAGAAATTGCTGCATGAGATTTTTAACTTTTATAGCTTGGTTTAGATTTCTAGTCTGAGTTTCTTTTCATAGCTGTTTGGTTTTCCTCTTCCAGAGTGAATTTGATCATTAGATTTTGATCTCTAGATCATTAGCCTTTTTCCTCCTCCTGGAGTTTTTAGATCATTCACAGAGCCAAAGTTAGGTTATTTTAGGAATTTCATAGCCGATTTTTCATTCTTTTTAGAGGTCATTGGTGATTCCAATAAAGTCTGGTATATGTAAGATCTCTGAGTCCTCCCTTGAGTCTCGGCTTGACAGTTATTATCAATATGATGATGCAGTGGACGTAAATGGAGCTTGATAAAGCAACAGATTCTCAGTACTTGCAGCACCCTACAGTCTCTTTCCAGGTCAAAGTAATGTTGAACTATCCTGGCAAGGAATGCTAGCTCCCGTTAGCTAGCATTCCTACACCTAGCTAGCTACATTTGCTACAGTCTATATATGATATGGATGTCAGATACAGTATTGCGTCCTAAGGACACTACTTTCTGTGCCTGTGTGCATTTTGTACCGGGGTATTATTCTACATGTGAATCACGTCATAATCTAAGAGATTTACACATGCTCTAAACCAGATGAACTCATATATGGGAGGGGCCATGTGTCTTTTCTTTCTACACAGCCATTACTGTGTGAGTATTTCCGCATGTGCAAAGGCAGATTAGTGTGGCACAGCTACACAATTCAAAACTGACAATTAATCCGGAACCTTCCCGCTGGCATTTCCTCTTGGAGGGCAG
Source organism: Nelusetta ayraudi (assembly GCF_046127955.1). Taxonomy (NCBI): domain Eukaryota; kingdom Metazoa; phylum Chordata; class Actinopteri; order Tetraodontiformes; family Monacanthidae; genus Nelusetta; species Nelusetta ayraudi. Next base: position 2,169,135 of record NW_027466061.1, on the reverse strand, counting down.
AGCCAGCAGATGTAGTTAAAAAAAATAAATAAACAACTCTACACACAGAGACACCAACAACCAATCAGAGGAACTGAGGCATGTGATGAAAGCAGCGTGACAACTGGTCAAGAGAGGAAAAAAATAACCTGCAAAGATGCTGTACACAAAATGCATAGCTATAATTGGCTAGGATGCTTTTACATTTGAAAATTGTCGATGGATCGACCACCAGACCCATAATCCAATCTGTGAATGTACTCTTCACCTGTGGGAGGCCCATGTCGCAGGATGATAAAATTGGCAAAGCCACAGACAAAACACTACAGTACCACACAAAACTACAGGGGGATGAGGGGAAGGTATGAGTTGGTCAGTGTTGTATTGTTTACAATCCATCCCGATGTGAAGGGGCATAGTTAGCGTCAGTGCTACACATTGTATGCCCAGGCTAACATGCGTGCACATAGATTTCACATATGCAGTGATGAAGCTAAGACAAACTCACTGTAGGGCATCCTGCACTCCTATGGTGTAACCACCGTAAAGGCAGGATGGACACCATTAAGATGGCATATAGTGATGCTCTTAGAATCTTGTTAAAGTTTCCACAGCGGTAAAGTGCAATCAAGATGTTTGTGAACTGTCATGCTCCCACTTTCCAAGCACTGCTCACGATTTGTATGTATACATTTAGGTGGCGGTTTACTGAGTCAAGGAATGGGATCATTGCGTATTTAACTGATCCTAGCAAAAGTGAGACCATATATTCCCCGAGCCTTTGGAAATATTGGAACCATCATTTGTAAGTATTTTAACCACTGGGGGCACTTTTATCTTTTATGGTTGTCTGTGTACTATGTGTGTGTGTTTTTTTTTTATCTACAAACCTTGAGTCTGTCAAGAAAGAATAAAGAATAAAGAAGGATTCTATGTGTGCACTCAGGCCTCTGATGTCCCATGCACATGCATTTCAAAAACAAACGGCACGATAAGCCTCTCAGGGACCTTGAGTGATGCCACAGTTTTTCATGACCTGCTCAGATGTCAGTATGCTGGAGCGCTGCAAACCCTCCTTTGTTGAAGGACTGCCTGGGCTACAGAGTCAGTCCTGGTCCAAACTAGGAAATCTGTTGTATTATTGTTAGGGTTTCTTTTTGCCAGAATGAATCTGTATTTATTCAAGATTAAACCGTGATATGTGTGTCCGTGCATAAAGGCAGGGTCTAAACGTTACCCCTTAACACCTGATCCTACATGCACATGCACACACACACACACACACACACACACACACACACACACACACACACACACACACACACACACACAGATGCAGGGATGTGTCATCATTCCAGGATGTTGCCTTTTGTGCTCCCCTGAGAAAGTTCTATTGATCAGAGTGGGATCTCCCTAATTAGACCTTCCCTGAGTGGGATGGACTGCAGCGTGGGGGGAGGGGATCACTGGGAATGGGACGAGCGCACAGGACCATAAAAATGACAGAGAGCACAATCGGATGAGGCATCCGAACTTGTTGCGCAGCGGTGGATTTTGACGCGGCTCGGCTGCCGAGGGAGAGGGAACATTTGCATGTAAGTAACGAGCATAACAACACAAAGGGGTTGCGCGGGGATGGAAATGAGACAAAAGCCAGTGATGTGAGTTTACGGCATAAATCTTGGATAATCGCGTGCGTTCCTTGCCGAGGAAACAGCCGAGGAACAAAGGCGGAGCTTGGATTGGTTCCAATCACCCTTCTAGCATCCCGGTCCCCCAGGGATTCAATTAAAAGATGCAATTATCTGTTGTTGGCGACACACACCATCTCCCCTTCGCCACCCTCACCCCCCCCCCCCCAAAACAACTGTCCCTCCACCAGCTATTTCACTCGTGTAGCTGCGGGACAGATGTGCGCCTCCCCCCGTGGCACCTCGGCTAATTTCAAAATCGCACACTGACGGTGATGAGGCATCAAAGTATATTTTTAGGAGCCCACGTTCGGCATTGATTGCAATTAAACGCATCTGTCCAATTCTTACTTTGTTTAATTGGTGTATTTGATTTATCCAAGCTGCAATCTGAACATTGAGGCACTAATGGCCAACTCAATGCCACAGGATGTCAGCCAGGGTAGATCCTTGGTGTCTGCAATCTGGGGGACGTCCTTGGGGATGACAGCAGAGCCAAGGCCATCTCAGAGCACCTCCAGAATGGGAGAGTAGAGAGGACAGAGGGGCCTGACTGAGAGCTCCACCCAACTGAACAATGAAGGAATCAGCCTGGATGCGCTGCATTATGCTAGCAAGACCAACACAACCGCTGAGGGACGAGAACAGATCCCACAACCAGGTGGACAGCAGGAGGAGGAGGCGCCAGGCTGCCGTAGCAGCGTATGGATCTTACACCTGCAACTGAGACTCCCCCTGTTTCAATGATATCGACATTTAACATTTATCTGTTGTTCTGCTTTGTTTTGAATACAAAAACAACAAAGTCAATCGAGACAGAAATTTCTATAGTGTTTTCAGTGGGATTTGGGAACATTTGCCACATTTTCCTTTGGACCTTCTGCACTTCTTCTGGTTATCAAATCTTTTTAAATGGATCATGGATTGAACGGGAAATGAACACATTCCGCGATTACAACATTTGCATAATCAACCAAACACAGGCTTCAAACGTTTGAAGATGTAATGGAGGGTGAGTGAGGCAGTGGGGCAGCGTGTTGACAAAAAAATAGATCTAATGTTAGGTACTAAATCTACTTTAACTTGGTTAAACATTTGTTGACTAAACTACCAACAGAACAGCTTTGTGCAAAAACAATTTGTTTAATCCTTTTGATTTTGTCAGTTAATTGCTTGTCTGAATGTTACTAATAGGTTTATGAGATTTGAAAAGTAACAAAGCAACTTTGCAGAATGGCTGCATACAGCCACTGCAGCAAAATATGCTAATAACTGTTGGGAGGAGAGAGACACAGAAAGTCCTTGTATTTTTCATTTTTTGTGTCGGTACATTCTGTTATTCATTTTGTTTCAGGCAAGATTTCTTTTTCAGATGTGAGTTACATAAACACCCCAAGTTGGACCACCATTGGAAGGAAAACAAACCACAGGCACTGTTTTTATTACGATTATTATAAATGCTCGGATTATTAAGAATCTTTAAAATCCTCCCAAAAGCCATTTGGCTGCGTACAGATAAACAAAGGCAGTGCAGAGAGGGGTTGCAATAGAGAGTTAATGACATTCCTTGTATATAAAACACAAACTAAAAATGAAGCAATTGCTAATAGTTTTAAGCCACTTTTAAGCCATGTCCAAAAGGGGGGAATGCAAAACGTAGAAAGTTTTGATTTTAATTGGTGGATCAAAACGTCGCCATAAAATCCCTAAACCTAAGATGTTGTTGTTGTTGTTGTGAGAATGAGACAAACCACAGCTCAGAGTGGATGAGAACTGAAAATCACAACTTAATTATTTGTGGGACTGCTTTCAACAGAATCTTTTTTAATACCAGAATTCACAACCTGAAACGAACCCTGCCATTAAAAAAAACTTAATGCCCATCATAAAGTGATTTTATTATTTTTATTTTGAAGCCCAGCACCATTTTTCATCTGTCACACATCAGCCCAGTTTGGCAGGTGAGTCTGTAGTAGCTGTGATTTCGGTATCTTCCATCAAACTGAATCCCTTCTCCTTGGCTGTCATTTCAAAGTTTCACTAAGAAGGAAAAAAAAAGAAAGAAAACAGCTAATTAAATGTGACAAAACTGTCAAACGTCTTTGCTAGTTGGGGGACGTTGTTTGCCGAGGCCGGATTGAGACGAGGACGTCGCTCCTGTTGTGGGAGGCGGGCGGCCCTGGCGGTGAACTCATCAAGCGGCCCACTTCCACCATGGAGGCCGGCCCACTCGACCGCCGCGCACTAATAAAGCTCCGCCGAGCGGCAGCATCAGAGAGCCGTCTCGGCTCGTGCGCTCGCCGCCTCCGCTCACGTCCGTCCGAAAATTGCACAGGCGCGTGGTCTGAAGTGGCCCCGCAAAGTTGTGGGCTGGTGTCAGAACCAATGTGCTAATTAGGTGGGGGCGGAAACTTCGAGGATTTTTTTTGCCGGACAAATGTGGAAAAACTGACGGGAACGTCGGCGCCGAACGGCCTCCGCCGCCGTCGCACGTTGGCCCGCGCTCGTAGAGACACTTCACTTCCACTGACACGAGCTACAAGAAGAACTGCTACTGCAATGAGTAATGCATTCATTTCAAAGTAAAGGTCATTTTAATCAGTTATATTTAATGTAATGTAATTAGATTACAGTTACTTTTGAAATTATTCATGATTACAATTTTAATTATATATATGACCAATATTGAAAGGCTGGGCTTCATGTTTAAATTTTATTGTTGCTTTGCATGTTTTTATTGTACACTGTCTTGGCAACTGTTGTTGTTTTTCTGCACATACGAACGTTTGATACTATTCTGATGCTTCTGATTGGTTCTTTTGTCAAGTTCAGAATTGTAACAAAAATGGCAAAAAGAGTTACACGCACACATTTGCAAATTTGTGCAAAAATGCAGCATTTTCAATGGGGTTGATTGAGTGCTAAATTGAATGTAAGATGGTTGGTTTAGCAGGCATAGCTTTGCAAAAGTGTGATTGATTTAGCTGATGTAAGAGACTGCAGGTTACGCTGCGATGACTTTGTATCTCAGAATAATTTCACAGTAAAATGAGGTACTGAAGTCTGACATTGATATGGCAGTTTTGTGTTGTTGTTTTCAGCGCTGCTGGAATCTCAACACTATCAGGTCTTAACGGTTGAGAACATGTATTCAGCCCTGCGATGAACTGGCGACTTGTCCAGGGTGTCACCCTGCCTTCACCCTAAGACAGCTGGGAGAGGCTCCAGCAGACCCCCGTCACCCTGAGTGGGAATAAGCGGGTATAGAAGATGAATGAATGAATGAATTCAAAATTTAGAAGAGTGACCAAAATGCAATCAGATGTGATTGGTTACATTACTTTGATAAAGTAAGTGAAATAGCAACACTACCATTACATTTTCAAGAGGGTAACTTGTAATTGCAAAGTAATCCTCCCAGCACTGAGGACATTTCCCCGTGCGCCACATGCAACAGAGCTCAAAGCGCGTGGGGCGTTTTTGAACACGGACGCCTCACTTTCATCTCTTGATCTAAATTAATGTTGTGGTCTATAGCGGCGTTCAAAGTCTCGACTCTGTGAATAATTAAAGCCAATGAGTAAAAAGGTGCCCCTTTACATTCCATACAGTTTTTTCCCGGGCAGCTGCCCTTTGCTCGTCATTGGCTTTGGTTCATTTCCAGCCTTTTATGCCTTTGTTTTTAGCCCACAACATTAAAATATAACAACTATTTCAAATATATATATATATTTTTTAATACCGAGTATGTTCATCTGTCTCCTCCCATGATCCCCTGCTGTCCGCAGCCCATCTTCACAGCGGTGTGTGTTCCTGCCCTGGTGTGTTTCAGTGCACATCACTCATCCAATAATGAAATTAGGATGTACTGCAGTAAAACACGTCCTCACCTGCCGCTGGTGTGCAGAGCAGCTCAGCTTCTGCTGAGCAAACAAGAGCATCACGCGGCCATCACTGCCTCACGGACAATGTCAAACGACCCAGTCCATAATATCTCTTGGTGTTTCTTCTGTCATGTCTGTTGGCCTGTAAATGACCACTTAGGCTGCCGTCACACCAGGCTGCGTTTCCACTGCAGTCTGGTGTTTAGTCGTTGCACATTAATCTGTCAGCTGAGAGTAAATGTGCCTCTTTTAAGGTTGTCTTCTTTTGGCAATTTGTGTGTTGCTTCTTAAATCCATCCCAAAAAAAAAATTTAGCAAATAAACTGTAAAGGAACCGATGTGTCAAGACAAACCTACTGGAGCCGTGGCAAAGCAGTGCACGGTCCTTATTGTGGGTGCGGTGCAGGTAAATGAAAGATTTTATCTTTTGTAACAGCAGCAAGAAAGACATGAAGAAAGAGAGAAGGAAGCGCATGCCGAGGAGGAGCAGAAGGAAGGAAAAACACTCAGCGGTGCCGGTATCGTCTGCGGCATGACGCCACAATTCCCCTGTGTTCTTTTTCTTGCAGCTACTTTGTCACAAGTTGTGTGAGTCCTGTGTGCGTGTGTGTGTGTGTGTGTGTGTGTGTTGCAGCGACAGCCGGGATTGTGTCAGCGGTCAAGCGCCAGCGTGAACAAAAATCCACAACGCTGTCGCGGGCCGGGTGCGTCACGCTGCGACGCGTTCCCTCGGCTGTGATGAGCGGCTAGCTTGCGCTTTATCTTCCGTCGGCCACAAAGCTGGAAGCCCAACGGAGGCAGCGGCTGGACGGAGATACCGAGAGGTGGTGCGAGAATCCCCGGCAAGACACGCAGCTTAAAGCCGCCGATAAAAAGCAGCCGTTTGTGTGAAAAGACTCCACTTTTTTTTTTCTCCTTTTCTTTTTTCAGAGCTCCTTTAAACTTTAAACGCGGCTGCGGAATGTGCGCACGTACGCTCGTGCGCGAGCGATGGCCGAAGAAACCGCCCCCCCCCCAGCCCCTCCTCGCAGAAGGCGTCTTCTTCCCCCCCAGCCTTCATGCAACATTGATCGCTCCCATCGATCGTGTCTGTCCTTCAACGGCGGGGAGACGACTCACATAAAACACCCCGAAAAACACACAAACACGCGCGCACGTGCACGGAGGATAACACAAAGACACGCCTCATAACACAAACATGTCAGGCCGTGAGGCGGAAGCACCGGGAAAATGAATGAAAGTTAAGCTCTCCTTTGTCTCTCCAGCCAAATGCCCCCCTTCTCTTCCTCCTCCCCCTCCTCCTCCCCCTCCCCTGTAGGTAACAATGTACACCGAGGTCACGCGGCAGAGACTCGCGGCTTCCTCCAGTTTAATTTGTGTGAGGACAGGGTGGAAATCTCTTCACTTTCAATCGCCGCCGCCGTCGGGCTGTTTCCCGACAATGAGAAGCGAGCGGGTGACCTTGCGCGGCCGGCCGGCCGGCATACACGAGAAAAGGCATTAATATTTCATTCTCTCTCTCGGAGCCTCCCTCTCCTGCGTTCACAGGGCCCGTCTCCCCCCCGAAGGGAGATAAATTGTGACCACCGGGGCCCCGGCGTGTTGCGTGCCTGTCCTTTTTATTCCCTTGATGAGTTTATATTGGCCCAAAAGCGTGTTTATTTCCTGTTTATCAAGCGCCGTTGGAGATAAATTTTCCCCCTCGGGCGAAAACAGTCACAGGTATAGGGGGAAAGAAAAGGTGGCATTTATGTTGGGAGAGAACGCCTGGAAAATTCAGGGTCTCTTTGGGGTATTTTCTCTCTGTGTGAAAACACGCTGAAGGGAATCTTGCCAGCGAGCTCCCAATTTGGATGATTTCAGCGTATGACTCATACGACTTGACTAACAAACACATTGGAAATGCATTCATAATCTTTAACATGAGCAGACCGGGAACTCAGCGAGCTCAACCAAGTGAACGAAAAACAACGCGACTGCCTGAATTTTACCAGCTGGAATTGACGCTAATGTTTTTTAGGTGGCAATTTACAGGCGTCACCGTGTAAAACGTGGCTCAGGGTGAACTCCATTCACAACAGAAGGTCCAAGTGCACGCGCTTGATGTGAGGCACACATATGTGGCAGCCAATTTGCAAACATACGCTGAATATGGAAATTAATCGTGATGCAAAACAACAGACACCTTTTTTTTTTTTGTTTATATATGCATAACAGAGAATTCTGGCTCCTGCCCCATCACTAAATGGAACAAATGTATAACGCGTATTGCAGCCATGTGAGAGCAGACTGTGACTCACACAATGCTGCCATTGAGCCAGTCGATTAAAAAAAAACAACCAAAAAAACAAAAAAGCCTGTAACTGTGTTTAATTGAAATTTAGCTAATAAAAAAACTCATAGCTTTGCCAAATGACTTTCCACAACGACGTCCTCGGGGGCGGGGAGGGGGGAGGGGGGGGGGGTGAAGGGGGGTGGATAGACGTAAAGCGCCACGCTACAGGCGCGTGAGGGAAATAAATAAATAAAAAGCTTTGGGGAGGAATTAGATTTAATAGCAAGCAAGTGAGAAATTAGCATAACCAGATGTAGCCGCCTTTGATTTGATTTCATTGCCTTAATTGGATTTCATGTGCTGTGCAGCAATGGCCATAAACTAGGGGCCCCGGACCTGACAGCGGCTCTGCCCGGATTGCCGTTGCCGTTCTGGGATGATGTTAAACCAATATGAGTGGAGAATGTTAATGAACAGAGCCATTGTCACACAAGGTCTGTCCGCACGCTTGGCAAAGAAAGAGCCTGCGCTGGGGGAACTCCGGAATTTACAGCTATTTCAACTTTATTTTGAATTTCAAGGGGGCGGAGGGAGAGGAACAGGCACGCTCCAGGCCTGTGATCACATTCACAGGTCACACGCGAGATATGTGTCTGTTCGACATGCTTGTTGAGGTTGTACCTGTAACTAGGCGCTCTGAATCAGAATGTCAGAACGTGTGTGCGGGCCAAGCGGTGAATGTTTGCGGCGATGTTCCGCCATATGCTGTGTGCAGCTGCGGCTGGAGACATAAAAGCTAAATGGGCGCGTGAGCTGTGAGTTGATCGTGCAGGTCCCATCAGGCGCCGCGCACGCTGGGGGTCAGCGTCGCATGAAGCGACAGCGTGCCATCCTCCACAAATTTTGCTTTAATTAATTAAAAATAGATTTAAAAAAAAAAATAATGATAATAATTCTGTCTTTAAAGGGGCAGTACATGATTTTCATCATTGTCAGATTTAAGGAGATACAAAGATGGCATGTGAAGCTCGATCATTTTATTTCATTTGGGGTATAGCGTCACATTACACGCGTGCAAGTCTTGCTCTACTTTTCGCTCGTCCCATGTTAGCGCATCCTCCACCCTATCGGAACGCTCGCTCCTTCGTGAATACGGAGAAGCAGCCGCCACTTTTTTGAAAACCAAGCGGCTGAAAGCAGAACAAAGAGCTGCAGAGCAGTCCAATGAAATGGTTCCACATAATTTTAGCGTTATAACGTTAGCATGTCCAACGCAGTCAGTCGTACACATACATTGTCCATCGCCTTATTGCTTGTTCACCTGTTACAAGCCTTGGAAGGGGGCGGAGCAATGGAGGTGAGGAGCGTGAGGAGGCGGGGCTTCAAAGCCTCTGTGTTTTGGTTTACATGCAGGTGCTCAGCTGCGCTCTCTAGTGGTTGGGGGAATTCCATATAGCCACTGGAAGAATGATTTTGCTCTGGGACGACTAAATCAAATTTTCTACCACAATAACCCCCTTTTGTTCTTAAACAATAAGCAATTACTGCTTCACATCATGACCTGAGTTAGTTGGGTGTGAAATGAAATCCCAAGCCGAATCGTCAAACCTTTTCAGACAAATACCCAATTTGTGTAGCTTATACTATGTAATCACACACTTTCTTTGGAATCCCTAGAAGGAACGCATTCATGCAGGGTGACGTTGTGCATTCTAAGGGCTGCAGCTGTCAGCTTTCATCCATTTAGCACAATGTAATTACCATTAGGTCCATTAAGTGACGGCTTACAAGGTGTAAGGTAAAGCATATATTGGTGTGACTCTAATTAGCTGTGCTCTGCCGTCAGCGAACTCTTCTCTTTACAATGACTGAGCTTGCTGCACGAGCACCGGTTAAGTCACCTTTCAGTCTGCTTGTACACGACTTAAAATGCTGCCATTGTGAATCCAAAAAAACCATGTATTACGTCAGGAAAATCTTCTTTACACTCTTGTCATATTTCCAGTGAAAAAACATCACCTTGATATCCAGTGATTTACCACACAGTACAGCTTAGGCATGTGATTTTCTAACAGATCCAGCTTGGAAAGCTCCCCTCTGAATAAACTTCAGCCGGTCTCAGTATTGCCGGACCAATACGCATCCCTTGAGGGGGGGGGCAGAAAATGTTGTAGCTGCAGCCCGGCCAGCCTTCAGCTGCGACAAAGGCAGGGAGCTGCTGCAGGATTATAAATCATGGCTGCAACAGGACGTAATAGTGGCAGCTGTATTAGCACCATCCAACATTTTCCAGAGAGGAGTATTGCACTAACAGCTTTTAGCCTCATCCGCCGAAGAAATATGATCGTTCAGATTTTAGCATTAGTGAAAAAGCTTTTATTTCTTCCTTTTTTGAGGGCATAGGGTGTTCAGTAGCATCCAATAGAGTTAAAGCGCACTGCAAACCATGTTATAAGTTACTTCCCATGTCCCGATGCCTGGTTTGATATCATTCTTACATGAGCGATGTTACCAGGGTGAAACCATAAAAATCCGAGCAGATCCACAATCTGGGCCAGCATAGATACGTGGTGACCCGATATGACCAAGTACACTGCAAATGGACTTGCTTTTTATGGAATTTATGGAATAAATATGTGACTTTAATCCAAGTGATTTAAAAAAGTAAAAAGTTTTCTTCTGGTGTGCGAAGCTTCCATCATACATCAGCCTGCTATAAATCAGTCTCCTGGGAAGGTGCCGGGCAGGCGTTCTGAAGAAACTGCTTTGAATGTGAGAGTGGTTCGCTTCAAACACCACAGGCTCATCATGAAAACAGTATGTGTAAATGTATATATATGTATATATATATATATATATATATATATATATATATATATATATATATATACATATATATATATATATATATATATATATATATATATATATATGTATTACAATGCTATATTTTTCATAAATTCATTCATTCATTCACACAATTTCATTCATCAGACTTTATCCAACATGATACCTGGGCAGAACTCGACCCCCTCTGAGATTTCATTGAAAGAGCATAAAGATTCTGCGAGTGCTGCCCGTCTCCGGCGAGACGGAGAGAGAAATCCCACATGCATCCCTCACGACTTAACGGCTCAGCAGGTTGCTTTTTCTCATTTGCTTTCTTCTGATTGAGTCTCAGAAAGCAGTGGTCAGCTGCCCGCGGAGCCGCTCTCCAATTATTACCATTTTAATGTCTGCAAAACACACACAGCGGGACTCGCGAGGTAAATGGCAAGAGGGGTCGGCTTTAAATACGCGGTGACGCAGGGAGGGGGGGGGGGGCTTGGGGGAGGACGGAGGCTTCGGAGGGGTGCGTTCGAAAAGGCGAAAATCACAGCAGAAAAGTTCCAACTGCGTCCAACATTACCCTGCGTTCCTCTCTTGCTTTTTTTTAATTCCACATGATTTCCTCCGATTGGCTTTTTCTTTACCTGAGTGAATTGCCCTGACATTTTTGTGCACTTCCTGCAACCCAGAAACTACGATTTCAGCCGGGGCCACTTCAAATGTCTCCCTCCTACACGGACGTCAATAATATTGCCATGTGTGCGGGTTTTTTTTGTGTGTGTGTGTGTGTGTGTGTTTGTGTGTGTGCGTGTGTGTGTGTGTGCGTGTGTGTGCGTGTGTGGACACACTTACATTTGTTATCCTTTACTTTTGTACCTCCCACGCGCCTCCGCCGCCCATCAGCATCGCCGCTGCCAAAATGGCTGCAGCGGACAAAGAGCCGGTCCGCCATTAGAGTAATTGGTCAATTTAGCCGGCGCTGCAGCTGAGGGTGGCTTTTCACAAGTGGCTTTTCATGAATAACAAATTAGACGTTACCTGGTGACTGCAGGTCCAACAAGTTGGTGTGTCTGTCTGCTGCGTGGTTGGAAAAAAAAAAAAACAACAACCTCGCACTTATCAACAATTTAATTTGAATTAAAAAAAAAAAAAAAGTCCCCTCTTCTTTTCCAATATGCGTTTAAATGAGTTTTACAGAATGCGCATCCACAGCCCACATGTTTTGCATACATAATGTCTGCACACACGCACACTTCTCTCGCAGCACAAAGGACACTCTTTCTTCCTGCATGCCATGACTATTATTTTTCTTGGTATCTAATTGCATTAAAGCCAAATAGAGCAACTGCAATTGTGATGGTGAGACGCTATTTTGCATCAAGTCTCTATTAAATCTTCTGAAAGTCCTTCTTAAAGTCTTTTTGTTTGTTTGTTCCCTTTGTTGTTGTTGTTAATTAGACTGAATGGAGCAGCACTTATTTCTTTCTTTAAAGATGGTTTCTTTTTTGTCATTGAGCCTCCATCAAATTTGCATTAAAATCCTTTGAGGGACAAACCTTGAATGGGTTTGTCCCTGTCTTTGCTCCTAACAGGCAATCAAGGTGTTAGCTTGATGGATGCGTGCACACATAGGCTGTTTTTTCCATCATGAAATGCATTTGTTATAAACTTTTCTATTTAAAAAAAATCTAAATAGATGTTCGTCTGTGAGGCTGGAAAAAAGCCCAAAGATTGTGTGTGAGTTTCAGTTCAGCAAGAAGATAAAAATAAAAAATCTTTACATTCAACAGAAAAAGAGGAGCAGCGTCTGAAAATGTATTCGGGCTGATTTGTGACCTGCGGTGTCTCGCCGCTGATGAGCTGCCAGTGAGAAGCCACGACCTTTCCCCAGCTCTCCACCAGACATCATGTGTGACCCATTCAGGCCCCTTCAAACAAACCCCAATCAAAGGCTGGCCACACTCCTCTGTGGCCCTGCATTTATGGCACTAGCGTGACAGTTCATTTCAATTCAATGCGGCTCTGATAAGCAGCGTTTGAGGCCCGGGGAAGACCCGCTATTTCCCTGCAGCGCTATCAGGTGGGTAGATAACGTAAATAACAGACCGGGACTTCTAACTGGCGGCGTTCACACAAAGGAAAGACAAAACGCAGTGCCGGTGAAAGGAATGATTTTGCTCTTTAAATTAGACCTGACATTTGGAATTTCTTCAGTGTGATTCTTCAAAATTACCTTCCCTTTTCAGTGGGCGTCGCAACAACAACAAAAAAAAAAAGGCGCCTGTATTACTTCATGGTATTTGGCCATCTGCCAATCATTCCTCATTCATAAGCCACAGCGGCGAAATAAAATCATGTATCCCGTCTATATCTGGATGGCAACACTTGGAAAACACACAATCAATAGATAATCTCTGGTTCCTTTTCTTGCTTTTTTTCGCCCCCCCCCGGGCATTATTCAGATGTGTTGATATGCAAACAAGCGCTAAAGACTCTGTCGTCAGGGCCGCCAGTCGCACGGCGCTGCGACCCCGCGGTCAAGCCTATGTATCCACTGATGGGCGGCGCATTAACATGGACATCGATCGAGGGCTCATCTGGCTGGCAGCTCTCCGGCAGGCAGCCGCGAGCAGCCAGCAAGTCAATCACCAAGCAGTAGATTATTTAATAGCAGAATATAAAAACCCTGGACGGGATAAAATCCAGTGTTACCGCGGCGTTATTATCTAATCTGTCAGCGCCCCCGTCCACCACCCCTCGCCGACTCCAATAAATCACCTTGTTTGTTTGTCCTTGTGTCCTGTCCACACGGACGCCCCAGACCACCTGGCGCCCAGTAAGCTGTAATAATGATGATATAAGATGGTGGGTGATATTATGCGCCGCCCGGAAAAGAGAAAAGAAAACTTCACGGCCCTTTGCACCCACCGCCCTGCATTTTAATGAGCTCACCTGCACGCCGGCGCCTAGCGGGGCCCCTCGCGAGGAGCACGGCGGCGGCGGCGGCGGCGGCGAGGAGAAAAAGAGAAAAGGCTCTGACTGATCGCATCTTGTTTTGATCAGCGCCTGGATTATCCATCAGTCTTCACACAAAAGGAGGCGAGCGGCGAAACGAGACCGGGGGGACGCTGGGAACAGGTGAGCCGAGGCGCCGTCAATCCCATATTTTCCACCTTGCTGATTTAAATGTCATTGGCCAACAGTCACGTACGGTGCAACTTTCTCCTCTGTCTGAGTTGATGTTGTGGCCGGTTCCTTGGTTAGCTGACGCTGTTGACAGACAACTAATAGAAGCCCCCCAAAACAAGAAAGAAAAATCGTATATTCTGAGTGAATGACAGGCGGCGAGTGGCAAACTATGTGTCATTTATGATGACATTGTTCATTATCATCTAATTTGAACGTGTCCACGTGCTTATTTCTGCCGAGGGAGACTCCTCATGGGAAAACCAAATCAGACGCTGCTCACAGGACTCTCCACCGCCACTCCTGAGTCTAATTCTGGGCCAAGCCGCATGTATTTTGTGTGGCTTCTCCGAGTGCGTTCAACTCCTCCTTCCAAGCGGCGGCCTGATTACCCTTTTAAACGGAGGAGCCTAATTGCCATTAACAAAGTGTCTGACAGGCTCTAGACTCTCGCTTCTCCTCCTGCGCAGCCGGTGCTGGAGTCACTCGCGGTCAAAGCAAATCCCTCCCAATGAAATCCACTCCTTTCTCTGAAACATTTATTGCCTCTAAGAGCGCGTGCTGTGATCTGGATGAGGAGCCGCGGCCAAGAATAAGACACTTTCCCATGGCCGCTGCCCTCACGTGACCGCTGCCGCCAAACTTTCGTGCGTAGCGGTGCGACGGTGGAGCACGACAGCACAAACTCCTGTGCTTCAAAACAATTAACCTGGTTTAATTACATTAAATGGGATCACAAAGGCTTCATCTGGCTTAAATGAGCTGGTTTAAATCCATACCAGCTCATGACTGTTATGACACGCAAGCTAATTAAAAACTTCATGTTAACCCACCAAGTTCTAAAACGAAAACACGAAAACCTGCGTTTTCGCAACCCGTAATCTTTACATAAATAATGTCAAGTGTGTGCAACACATCCACACACGACATATATCACAGGATGTATGTATGCATAGATGGGGCAGTCTAATTATATGGGGAGCGTCTTCACGCTATAGCGTATTAAAGTGACTATTTTAGCGTCGGCTTAACAGATGTGCAATAAGTCAGTGCCAACGCCCGTCCCACTGCAAAACAAAAATAAAATCTCTCTCCGTCTTTAATATGTTCGAAATCTGCACTTTTGATGGGTAAATGTTTGCACTTAATCTCAGTCTTGGTATCTGACATCATGACGTTCCATACTGACTAGTTTCTTGAGAATTACCAACAGCATTAGAAAGGATGAAATAACCCGGCTTCAGGTTTGGCAGTGTGATGTTATGGGATAAGAATAAAGCTAGTGGTGAAAAGCATTTATTGTCTGACACCACTGTGATTAAAATAACTGACATTAGCATTAACGAGGGAACGATTCCTCTCTCTCTCCACACTGTTTTTGGTAAAACAGTGAGGCTCTCCCGCTGTTGCTCCATTAACTTCTTATCTAATCTAGAGCATCTCTGCAGTGCAACTGCTCCCTTCGCCCAGACAGACTGTTGCTGGTTTCCAGCCAAACCGCAAAACCAGTCAGACCTCCGGCAGCACGGACCACAAATTGTTAACCGTCCCAAAGTCTCTGTTCAGGTCTTAAACCACAGTGCAACATTTTACTTCATGTGTAAAACCAAAAAACAATCGTGACCAAAGCAAAAACAAGAAAGCCCACATAAGGTAAAGAAAAAGAACATATACAAAATAATGCCCTCGGTCAATGCTTAGTCTAGGTGCAATAAAATGTCTGCTTTTCCTTGCAGAAATTCTTCATCGTAATAAGAAAAAAAAAATGCTTTCCAGTGAAGGCATCTGAATGAACCGCACCCCCACTGGGCTAGTTTTCCCCCTGCGTGCGAAAAATATAGACCCACCGAGACAAAACGTGACACAAAGATGAATTTGAAGGCGACGCGGCCGTGGAATTGGAAAGTCATTTCCTGACGTGAATGAAAGCGGAGTGACCCCTGCCAACCATTACAGCGCAGCCAAGCGGCGCTGAAGAAAAGGGGAGGGGTCTAGAGTACGTGAAGCTGACCCCTGTTTGCAAGGACCGTACTCCATGTAGGACACGTCATCCTGCCTTGTCAGATGAGACCTGTCTGTTCGTTGGAGGCAGTCAGTGTGCGAGGCTGCGCGGCTGTGGTCGCCGGCCAGATGGACCAACACATGGCTGGGCCATTGTTATTCAGATGCCGTGTGCGCTGCGTCACTCTTAATGAAGCGCAAGTGCACACATTCAAAAGCTTTACGGGGCAATATGGAAATGTGTATCGTCTGTTACTGTGTCCCCTCTCTAAAAGAGTGCGCCTGCCATGATGCCATACACAGCGACACTGTGTGTGGGAAAGACAGAATGTGACTTACTTTATTTTGGCTGTGAAACACAGAAGAAAATCTCTGTTAAAGGTCCAGTGTGTAAAATTTGGCTTGATTTATGATTATTATTTTTTTTTATTGGTAAAAGCTTAACATACTGCCCATAAATACATTAATAAAAGTGTATACTTGCAGTAAAATAAAAGTAATTTGGTAGAACAGTTCTCGTATACATGAGAATATACATAGAATAAGTGTATTGCTCCTAGTTAGCTGCCATTTTTTAAGGAAGCCCTTAAAAAGGAAGTGAAAGGGGCGATGCACTTATTTCTCCTTTTACCCCGAGAGAGTAAAGCTGAGCGCGGCACGTAAACAGCATGAAAAACCAAGACTGCTTCTCACATCTCCATCGTTCTGCCCCCTCACTTGGCTCCAATGCAAAACAACAAAACCCACTGAGGGTGGGATGGAAATGGTGAGTGACGATGTAAGTGTATCATGCAAGCATGCAAATGTCATGTTAATGAGCCGGGCGCGCTAGCGTTAACTAAAACGAGTTAACGCTTTTTGTCACCAGAACTCATGTTACCATGACGCGTTTCCAAGGGAACCTTCTTCCGACGGAGAGTGCGACTGCCCTACACGAGACTGCTGGTTCAGTTTTATTTCTCCAATATCAGTCAAAACTAAACCACTTAAATATTTAGAAGAGTTCTGGGTTGGATGCAGGTCCGACACTAATAGTGGTCCCCTTGGAAACACCACACGGTGACTGAGTTCTGGTAACAGAAGGCGACTCTTCAGATTTTGGGTTACATCCAGCTGATAATGATGAAACGCATTACAATGTATCACGAAATTGCATCTTGCCAATTTTAATAACAGGATTTGTGGTTACATTGTTATAATATTGAATATAAAATTGAATACTTCACTCAATTCAAATTGAAACAGGAAATGTTCGCCTCTAAGCTCATGTGTTCAACACTTTGGGCAAACTCTCAACAGAGACTTTTTGACATCTGAAGTCTTCATGTTCTTTGTAACAACTGTCATTCTGAGAGTGATGCCGTGACAGACAGGCGACTGAACAAACCACACAGGTCATGCAATGATTTCGAAAGGCACTGGTGGGTCTCGACCTCACTGAAAATTGTGACAGGTGCAGTTGGATGTTGACTAGGAAAGAAAATGAAGCATTCTCTCATTCCTTTGAGTCCCTTACAGGGGGAGCTTTCATTTCACCCGCTGTCCAGCTCAGCTGCTGCACGTTTGCACATCTGTGTCAGCAGCAGGGATCTTTTCGGCTGCATTCTGAGCACGCAATCCCTCCCCTCCGCTGAAAACCGAGTGTCTGCGGCAAGCCCTAGAGCAGCGAGGCCGACAGACCGACACAAACTGCAGGCACCGGGTGATTAAAGTGGGTGAGGAGGGAGGGAAGGAGAGTGGAGGGAGGGAAAGCTGGTGTTCAGCTATTGTTGGCAAACATTATTTAATACCTCACGCCTGCTTAATGTGAAACCAAGGCTTCAGGAAAAACATGAAGCAAAACAACAATTTGCCTGACCATCATTTCCACTGAATTGGAGTCAGATTGCTTAGCGGCGAGCGCACAGGCACACACATAGAGAAACACACACACACACACACTACAAGTAGCTGGATCAAGCGCTGAGACCTGTATCCCTCTGATCTGTGCTTAAACCTGACTGCAGTGGGGCTGGCGAAGCAGACAGCAGTGGAGTCGTGGGGAGCTTGAAGGGGGGGGGGAAATGAAATCACATTTGAGGAGGTTTAGCAAGGTTTAAAAATGACACAAAATCCGACGTAACATTTTGGAAAATAAGAATATATCATGTCATCGAAGAAGTGCTGTGTCTTTGCGAGCCCTAATGTGAGTCGCGACAAAGTTGGAACCTTTGAAGCCATTCAGTGTGAATGACACAGACAGTTCAGCGAGCAATTGGATGCCGTGGCTGCAGCATCTGCTTTTTAATATTCCATAATAATTCCAAGGCACGGCATTAGTCTTTGAACAGCCTCGCCATCAGTGCACCCCGACCCACCCGACTCTCTGACATCTCCTCAAGCTTTTATCTCCCAGTTCAGCTCAGATAGCAGCATCCTCTTCTCTTCCTCCCTCTCAACCTCGAGCACCAAGCGATGTTTCATCCTCTGCGGAGAACATTTATTTTTACCTCTGCCAAGGAGGAGGTTGTGATCACGGTTTGGTTTGTTTGTCTGTTTGTCTGAGGAGACTGCTGGCTTTTTAAACTTGGCAGAGTGATGCAGCCTGGACTGGAAGGAGAGTCTTTTAAATTATGGAGCAGATCTGAATCACGCTGCACGACAAGCACGGCTGCTAATCCTCCCAGTATGTTTGCAGAAAAGGGACTAAATTACACATCCTGTGGGTAGCATTGTAATCATTATTTCTGTTCTACATCTGTAAAGATGATGACCTTACTGCCTATGTTTTTTCTCCGAGTTGTTAATATGATAAGCATGCTTAAACAAAGAGCCTCAGCCTGAAATAAGTTCAGTAAGTTCACGACCCTGCGTGGGCCACATCCCATTGAATAAATAAAGCACACGCCTGTACATTACAGTCAGTTGCACAGATTGACGAGGCAATGGAACGATATTGTCTGTTACAGCGAGTGCAAAAACCTAATGGTTTGCATTGCGCAGCACAAGGCTAAATTGGAAGCGGAAGCCTTTCAGAGCCAGAGGGAGAAAATAGAGAATAGAGTTTGTCCTCAAATTGTGTGGTTCTGTCCAGCGGGTGTAAATCCAGGCGATGGGAGTCCTCCCTGACCTCAGCCACAATGCTACCCTGCAATCACCCTCCTGTGGATGAGCCCGCCGTCCCATCTCACGGCTCTCCTTCACCCTCCATCTCTCAGCGCAATCTAAACTTCACAAGACTGCTGCTCCCAGCACTCAGGCGCTTGGTATTAACTATACCTGTGGCTGGGGGGGATTTCCAGGGTCATTACCAAGACAGGGGCAGGGGCTGCGAGGGAAGAAAAGACAGGACAGAAAGAGGAGACGGGATAGTTGGGTGTGGAGGTGAAACATGAGCCGAAACCTGTCCTCTCGGGGCAGCGCAGTGTGATACTTCATCTCTCCGTTTACATGCAGAGGGTCGTCCACAACAAGGGCCGCAGCCTATGTGGTCCACATCACGGCTGCAAGAGTGACGGGGATCGTTTTTGAAGAGACACTGACAGCGCGATCCATCTGAACTTACAGGACGTGACATCCAGTACATCAGTCACATCACTCCATTCCATTATCCAACACGGCAAAGTAAAAGCTGCCTAGGAAAAGCTGCCTGCTGAGACATCACCAAAGTACACCTGTTGCTCGCTCTCACGCTACATCCAGTGTTCCCGCGTGCGGCTTAACATCAAGTAGTAATGGCAGCACAGCCGGGGGTGCGTGACAGCGAGAGCTGTAAACTGTTTGAACTGTGCGCGGATGCTTGCCGCTTTCTTTGGTGATGCATGGGGATACACTCATGTTCCCATTCGTGGACAGACCGTGAATAATCCAAAAACAGAGGACAAGGCTGCATGAGTCACACTAACTTGATGGATTTCTACATTTTAATCGAATAGGTCTGGACCCCCTCCCCTGTCCAGTGATAATTAGTGCTTTCTGTTACAGTTGTAACCATGTAAACTGCCACATCACCAGGACACACAAGTGTTCCTGAGAAACATCGTTTTGACTTCTCGCTCCCACAAGAGATTTTACAGATTTATTACCTATTGCTCCCACGGATCAAAAGCAATGATGTCGCAGATGATAAAAGTGCCACCATTCCTGTGACAAACTCTCCAAAGAACAAGCAGGGTTTAATAAGACCCTTGGCAACATTACATAGCACCAGCTCTACGCTTTGAGGAATCCCGAAAGCAGAGAATGACACATCTGCATTGTCAGCTTAATTGACCTACTGAACTGCAAATAACATTGAGGCTCTTCTACTAGCAAACGATGTTGCTTGTTAATGTGCCTAGAATAACACAGAAGCACGATCGCATATAGGAGAAGGATGTGTGCAGCGGGGAAGGGTGCCAGTCTTGAACTCGCTTTGCACAGCCTTGCTCCAGAGATTCAGCTCTCAGATTTGAGTCTAATTGGGTCCAAAACGAGCTTCCCTCCTCCAGCCTGATGCAACCGTGCGGACACCCTGAGCAGCAGAGTGAAAGATTGAAATGTGACCACAGAACAACGGCTGTTCCCATCGAAAGGCTGGCAACATGTCCGTAACACGTTAGAGCATGAATGAAAGTAAAGGTAGATAAACAGAAAAGGACATTAATCTGAGAGGAACATCATGTTGCCTGGCCAAAAACTGAGCGGAACGAGTGAAAGGAAGCAAATCACCGACACAGGCTTTTCCAAAGTTTGCCTTCTGCTCTCTCCTGATCGATACCAATGGCTTCTCAATTTTGCTGTGCAATGAAATTCTCAATAAAACTGGTAAAGGGGCATTACAACCCCTCCCTGTTCTTTCATCGAATCCAATTCCACAGACTTGCACATAATGGATCCTCTATTTCATAGGCCTTGGCTCGTGTTCCTATGAAGCACGGTTAATATTTCAGCCTGCTGTCTCCCTAACCCGCGCAGCCCACTTTGTTGTATTGATTTATTTGTGTATCCCCCTACGTACAACCTCTGTGGTTGGATGACTATCTATTATGGAATTCAATACGTTTCAAAGAGCTCATTTTCTCATATTTTTCTTGTTTTCCCCCCACAAAACATTAGAAGCACACACTATTTTCCGTGCTGATTGGTCACAAAAGGTGTTGTGTTTTGTGCAGAACAGGCTTAAAAAAAAAGGCACCTTGTTTCACACCACATATTCACTCAGGTAAAAACCATGCAAGAGAGTTTATATAGCAAAGTAGAAGTGCAGAGGGTAGCAGACAGTGATTGAGATTGAAAACTTCCCTTTCCTGTCTGGTTTTACGGGATAGGAAGCAACGCGGGAGGATACACAGATGTGGTGGAGGTGTTGGAGGTCTGGGGCCCAGGCAAACATCCTGCATCCTGCACCAAACACCTGCTCACATCAATACTGTTTTCCTCACATGCTCAAAGCTGTGTAAACGCTGCGCAATGGATAAATCTTTGGAAAGACTTTGAAGCAATAAAGTTATTTCCCAAGTGGGAAAAGCAGTAGAAATAAATGTGCTGCTGATGATAAACTGTTCATACATAAATATATATATTTTTTTAAATAAAGTGGTGGGGGATATTCTGTGAATATATGAAAGCAAGGATGTTTTGAGTCAAATGCAGAATTTATTGAATTAAAATACTTCACACTTAGCCTTTGATAAGTTGTTGTTCCTACGCTTGCTTGACTGGGAATGTTTATTTTCCAACGAATTTAATCCTGTTTACCTGGAAGATCATTCAATATTCTCCTTGTCTCATAGGACATTTCTTAGTGGTAAGTCAGTGGTGTGTCTTTGCCAAAAGGTTGGCAGAAGTGTATTTTTTTTTTTTTTTTAAAGTGAAAATTTATATTAATACAAATGTCAGGTAATTAATGTGGAAAAACACTTTTTTTTCAAATATTTGCCCGATGGTAGGTGTCAATGTGTGACGTTCTTCAACAGTTAGAAAGTCAATCCTAAACTCAACATTGGTGATGAAAATGCAATAGCAGTCCCAGAGAAGTAAGTTTTTTCTATGTTCATAGAAAAGTATGAGAAAAGAACAGTGCTGACAGTGTTATCAGGGGCTGCAGAAGTGAATGCAATATTTAGAAAGATGGATATTACCCTGCTCGTGTTGACTGACCTTTTAACTGCTCATTTCAAAGCTATGCCCAGAGATAAATGTTACATTCTGCTATCCTTGAAAGTTCATTTTTCAGAATTCATAGCTTGCAGCGTCGACAGAAACGTTCTGGGTAGAATTAGACTTTTAGATTGAAAAGTTAGAGGCTGACAACCAAAAGTTCTTAATCCAGTAGTAATTGAGTGTCTGGCCATTTAGTAGATTTTTAGTGCTATTAAAAAGTTTTACAAACAGTATTGTGTGTACATATACTTCTGAAGAATGCTAAATATGTTTGGAACTAACATGGAGACAAGGGTGAGTGGAGCAAAGGTGGTGAAAAGGAAAAGAGTGATCCACAGCAAATCTCTCCTTTTTGATCATAACATCAACGCAAACAGTTTAAGGAAAATTTTGTGTATAGTCATTCAAATGAAAGACACACTGAGAGACAGCGCGAAGTGAACATACTAACAGAATTCACAATAAAAAGTCAATTGCCAATCAAACTTTAGATCATGGACCTTTAGTAAGAGTGGTTTAAACAGGTCGGAATCAAAAACCCAGTGGGAATAGCTCTGAACATTCTAGAAAGGCATGATGCACCATGTCAACAGTTCACAAGTTATAATTGATCATACCTTCAAACAAGGATAAGAGAAGCTATGCATGGCATAATTATAAGAAATCAAGTAGTCGTGTAGTGATCAAAGGAAATTTTCAAACTAAAATGCCAAACCTCCAATTACAATAAAAGGGGGTAAAGTGAAAGTGAAGTAAAGAGACTGTAACTGCCTGTTGAATGGTGCAACTTTTTATGTATGTCCATTCACAAGTAGGGCAGTATCAGGCAAAAAACAAAAAAAGAAGAACAACAGTAATTCGAAGATGATGCCATATTGCTGTGTAATAGCGTACGTTTTCATCACAGGCTCATTAAGGAGTGGCTAAGAGGCCATAAAGATGAGAAACTGTCAGATCAACACAGGTTTGAGTTGAGTTTGATTTGTTCTGTCCAAGAGAAGCTGGACCGAACAACTGTCTGGGGAGTGATCTAATTACCTCAAAAGCAAACTGCAATTTGTCCCAGTCACCGCAAAAGCACTAATGAAATTACAAAAGACACAGGCTATAACGAAAACCTGTCTGCAGAGCCAGTGATAAATAGATTAACAATTAGTACAATTCTGTTCGGAAACGACGGCCCCTGTGATGACCCCCCCTCCCTCTCCCCCTCCCATCCTGACATAATGGCTGATGATGGCTCTGCGCGATAATTGCGTTCTGCAAATTAAAGTCTTTATAAATTGTCTTACAATAGATTGTTGGTGTGCGTGCTGCATAGTTTGAGGAAGGCAAACTGAATGTTTTTTATTCAATTTTTTCAATTTTTAAAGTAGCAGCAAAGAATGAAAGGAAAGGTCTACAAACAAGTGGTGAGGGTCAGGATGCTTTATGGTTTAGAGACAGTGGCACTGAGGAAACAACAGGAAGCAGAGCTGGAGACAGCCCAGATTAAAAGCTTCTCTATAGGAACAAGTGATGACGATGGGAGGACATGTACACATGTCCGAATGTGTACATGTGAAGGAAAGAGCATGTTAGCTGTTTTAGGACAAAACCAGACTGAGATGGTTTGAACATGTATGGATGTATGAGGATGAACAGTGAATATATCAGTAGAAGAATGCTGAGGTTGGAAGTGGTCTAAAGGAGGACTACAGAGGAGATTTATGGATGTGGGGAAACAGGACATCAGGTCTGTCATTGGAGAAGAGTGATGCAGATGATGCGGTGAGGTGGAGGCAGATGATCGGCTCTGCTGACAGCTGAATGGAGAAGGAGACCTGGAATTTCCAACTGGAACTAATGGCAGTGCAGCCTGGTATTTTACTCACATCTTGCAATAATCCCTAAGGACTGATATGGGAAAGTATTATTGCAGTGGCAGCCATTAGTGAGGCTTTGGGCTTGCAGGTCAGTGCAATGCCGCTCAGTCATAACTACTTAACACAGGAAAGAAGAGCCATTAACAACAGTTTAATGGGGAGCAAGAAGGAGAAGATAAGCAATAACGACTCTGCTCAACAAGAGTACTGCTGATGTTTATTGCATCTTGCCATAATGGGTAGTTGGCTGAAAGTAAAGAGTAGTTAGAAAAAGTAAGGAATAATAGTTAGAGAGAAGGATGGAATCCAACATGGTCCACTGGGGAATGGACATCACTTGGAGAAGCTAGGTTTAGCTTATCTAAAACTAACACAGGTGTCCCTCAAGGGTGTGTTATGTCACCACTTACAGTTGTTGTTTTTTTCTCACTATGGACAATGTATGTATTTATTTGTTGGATTGCACACATGTACGTTGACTATATGACGTTCCTCTCTGAGGATAATAAAGTCCAACTTGACTTGATTTCTAGCAAGCACCTATGTACATCTGCGGTGCTTGGTAGTGCAGCCAACAAAAGCACACACTTTGAAGCGACAACTAAATGAAAGACTGTGTGACTTGGCGTGATATTTGCTTTCATCCTGAAAACAGCGCTACCTTCCTGGGGAGCGGTGACGGACAGGTGGGACAGAACAGACGGACCATAAGGCAGTTTAATGTGAGCTGAACTGCAGCGAGGGAATACACATTGAAGTGGAGCTCTGAGCCGGTCTGCTTCCCTTTATTAGATGCAATGTTATTATAAGTTTTAATTTCAATGTCACCATGTGGGAGCAGCGATGGCTTTAATGTTGGAAAAGTGTGTCTGTTTTCGCACAAAATGGGGCTATAAGTGAGACAGCACATGGATTAACTCAAGTTTGAGATTTATCAGAAAATATCATTGAATAAAGGGTAATGAAGTGTAATGTTTTGTACATTGTCAAAGAGGCCTGCTCTAATATCACATTCAGTGATATAAATCACTATTAAGTAAAATAAAACTGTGACGGACACAGATGACGAACAGATTTATGGTGACAAGCTTTTGGCACTCCGTGGCAGTTATGGAAAACAGGTGGAGAATGAATGCAGTATTTACAAATGCAATTCTTTAAATGCCCACGTGAGGCAGCACCTGCAGGCTGAAACCTATCAGCTTTATGCATGAAATGTACATTTTTACAGCCTGACAAACAACAATGTAGTTTCTTTTGCCTTTTCCTTGGCCATCAGAGCTGCGTGCCAATATTTATAGGATTGCTTTGGACAGGAATCACAGCAATTTGTGTTCCTTTTTGAGCGATGCCAAACCATGATGGTACACATCACCAAGACCAACGACAACATCTTGAGACTGGCCTTCCCTTTCAGCATTCTATTTTAAAATATGTCTTTTAGTGTAAGAAGAACATTTTGAAGAATTATATCAAAAAAATATTTGTTATTATTTAAATTTAAATTTTCAGTGTTGTGTTTCTGTTATTTTTTTATTGTTATCGTTTTCGTTTACAGGACACCTCTATTTGTGCTGTGCAATACCATCTGCTTTTAGTGCAAAACAAATGAGTTTATACAAAATATTAATTCTGCATCCTCCATTTCCAAAATGTTTTGAATAAATGGAATTCAGAATCTGCTTTGTGTTGTTGTTGTTGTTGTTGTTGTTGTTGTTGTTTAATGTTTTCCTCTGCTGAGAGATAGATGAGGCCTGTTGCGTCCAGCTATGCTCACTCTGCTGAGGCACCAGAAGGATCTGAAGCAGGATGGATAGGAAACATTAAACAAAGCCTGCAGTGCGGTCTATTCATATATAAACTCAATGGCTGATTAATTCCAAGTCTAAAACCAGCCACATGGCAAAAGAAGCCCCAACTAATCAATCCACAATCACTGATTGATTTTCCCAATTGGGGGGAAATCAGCTCCTTTGAAGGGCATTGTTGTTGTAGTTTTGAATGCATTACCATTAAGAAAAGATTGTGATAAACACTAAATGGAAAAAAATAATTTGCCCTCTTATTGTGGTATCTCTAAGTTGCTCAGACGTTCATTGAGCCCTTGTAATGAAGAGAAAATGATAATGATATTGACAGTGCGATGATTATGCGTATGCAAATCAAGTTTTAATATATTTTTAAAGCACGGACGTGGGCATTTTAATAGTCTAGCTAACGTATTAAGGCCGAAAAGCACGCGTTCCTCTCCTCAAATGACAAATATTAGAATGAAAACAGCGGAAGATTAGGAATTTGAATGGAAGATAAAAGGCGTTTCAGCTCCAGCAGCTCTTTTCAAGTGCCGAGCAAATGAACCATTGTAGAGTCCCTGGCGCACATTTAAAATATGCACAGTGACTCCGGCTGTCCCACTACAGTGGCAGAGCAAGACGGAAAGTCTGCAGACTGCCGTGGTTTGTTCTCAGGCGTATGAGCCTTGAACTCAGTTTACTCAGGCTGAAACACATCCTCAGATAGTAACCGCTAAACCAGAAAGAAGGGTGCTTCTCTCATACACTAGCCCACACAGTCACACACACACAGAGACGGTGGATTGCAGATCGATGCCAGTAAGGAATCAATGGATGGTGGGGGTTGTGCCTGCGTACGTGCGTGCGCGGGGGCGGCGCTGGAAGAAATGGCTCACGGCAGAGATATATTTGGAAAGGTAAAAGACCTGCGAGTGGGACAGATGCAGGGGAAGCAAAGAGGAAAGGAGCGGGATTGTGTGGAGTTAATTGATTTAAGAGCGGCCGAGGAAGGGGACGCCTCCCTCAAGGTGCTCGTCGATGCCAGATGCTGCTCTCTTGGAGCCATTACCTTCACATCTGATTCCTGTGCCACCACATTACCAAATCCGGCCGTACGCAGGGTCACACATGCTTACAAGCTGCTCGTTCTCTCGCACCCAGTACGTCTCCTGTCCGTCCTCGAACCATCCTGGGAAAGTTGCCATGTACTTCAGGAGGCGCAGCATAATATGAAAAAAAAAATGCGGTAGCTCATTCTTCACCTGTCTGCGCATGTTTGGTATCTCATCAGCTTTTGAATTAGCATAAAGGTTAAGTTTTTAGATATAAGTGCCTGGCAGCATTCCAAAATCCTCGTCCTCTGCTGCCTCACAGGAAAAATGAGTCACTTCATAGCTTAATGAGCGTCCTCAACAACCAGGAGGTATTTCAAAAGGACACAAAGCCAAAGAGAGAAATCTTCTCTTCAATTAAGTTATTGCCGTGTGCCTTGTCCTTCTTCTCCAATTGGAATTTGCATAGAACGTGAAAGGACCGGGTGGTCAGGGTGCATACATATGCATTTATGTTTTCAAATGTCCACATAGACAGAACCACAGGGTCCGCCCACCCGAACACACATAACCATAAAGGATGGGGGGGAGGCGTGTCAGTGTGCCAGAAAAAGTGATGGATGAAGGTATGTCTGAGTGAAGGAAGTCCCAACAGGGACGGTGTTTTAAATGAGTGACGCCCCACACACAAAACACACCGAACCACAGAAAAATGCTGTTTGATTGGGTGATATGAAGCAAAAGAGACACAGCTGCGAACCTGAGGACAGGGACCCCTGAAGTCTTTGCCTCCGACTGCCTCAGCATGAATATCACTGGGCTCCAGTGTTCAGGCAGCATGAAAGAGCTATACCACCCCCTAGTGGTGAGTGTCTTGCACTCTGTGAATACTCTTACTGTGTAATCTGTTTGGTACAATTCAAAATTGTATTTTCTGTTGCTTTGTAAATACACGCGAATAACTTGCATTTTTATAGAAATGTTGTGTTTTTATACATTTTAAAAGCTTTTTTAATTAGTAAAGTATTATTTTTCTTAGTTCCCACAACTAAGACATACGCTTCAATGTTGCATGGTGTAAATTTGATAATACTGATGATATCAAATCATGTCCTTTAATGTGATTCTTTTTTATGGTTTTTATGGTAACATCAGGCCAGAGGACTGCGGTTGAAAATTAGCCTATGGCTAACACCAGCTCATTGACGCTGGAATAAGAATGTAAATTAATCTGCATTGTCCTCTTCAAATTCAAATCAATAGAGTTTTGTTTTTTGTTTTTGTTTTTTTAAAAACACATTCATAGGGTTTTGCTGAATTATTAAGTCTTTAATTACACACTACATGCTAGATATTCATAGAATAAATGTCTTATTTTCTGTTTTTATGACGTGTCAGGGCTGGTTTTTGTTCCGGACACTGTGGTGTGTTGCTGCCATCTGGTGTTTCAGAGGTGTATTACAGGAAGAGCAAGCTCAGCTTTCCTCATATATTCCCCAGGGAATTCTCACGGAACCTTCCCCTCTCTCTTCATGCCGCGGTCGACAAGTTCTCTTCAGCTTCTAGCATGTTTCAA
The DNA here is from genome assembly GCF_046127955.1 of Nelusetta ayraudi. Taxonomy (NCBI): domain Eukaryota; kingdom Metazoa; phylum Chordata; class Actinopteri; order Tetraodontiformes; family Monacanthidae; genus Nelusetta; species Nelusetta ayraudi. The sequence continues at coordinate 2,140,881 of NW_027466061.1, read as the reverse complement.
AGAAATCCACTGAAACTAGAGCAAAATGTTGCTCGTAGGATATTACTTTACAGAGAGTGCAATCGCAATTTGCATTTGGAGCTGAAATTTGAAATCTAAGTAATAATACAATGAGCAGTTAAAAGCGAGGTTCTGACCATTACCGCGACCGTATTGACAGGATTGTTTTTTGCTTATTTGGCCACTAGAGGGAACCATAGAACTTTGCATTGTCTTACCAGGGGAAAATGTTCTAAAGGCCCCTTATGGCCTATCGCCATCTGCTCCCCAAATCCCCCATCAACCCTACACACACACACACACACACACACACACACACACACACACACACACACACACACACACACACACACACGCGTGTGTATCAGAAAAACATTCAACATTAACTTCATTGAGAGCAGGAGATATTTTTTCCTGTTGTCTGTTGCAGTCCGCTGCACCGCTTGTCCTTCGTTAAAATCTCAGCTGATCTAAAAAAAAAAAAAGAGCAACTGCCTTCCCTCACGATAAATTAAAGGACTTTATGACTTGACGTCTATATTCTCCAGGATTTTTTTGTACCTCCATGCAGACTGAAATATCTTTAACTCTTCCTGCACCAGCTTTGCTTCCCTCCAAGTTCCAAGCCGAGGTGGCGGCTTTCTTCCTGTTCCACTCCCCAAATAAGTCACAAACCGTTCACCTCGTCAGGATTGTTTCTGAAAGTCAAAATAGCCGGCTGACTTTGACAATGCCGTGTCAGAGCCCTGACATTTGCTTTCATGCGCAGGTCGTTTTTTGTTTTTGTTTTTTTACTGATCGATTTATTCTTACGAGTGGCAGAGCTCATTGAAATGCAGGAGAGGGAGTATAAAAGGGCAGAGGGAGATAGAGAGGCACACCCTGGACCTGCCGTCACCCTCACACTGCTGTGCTGTTTCGCTCAGCAGATAGTGAGCTGGATGCTGTGGCACCTTTGCACCTCTTACTCACAATATGAATATGGATATACATAATGTTTATGAATATAAAAGACATTTGCTTTGTCATGTAGGCCTGATTTAGGCCATATGTACACTTTGCATAAATAAAGATGTCGCTCAAAGGAAACTATATTGAACATTTCTGCTAGTACATTTATGATGTGAAGTTATTTTAATCAAATAACAAAGAATATTCACTGAAAAAAATATCAATTTATGAAATTTAGCCTACGAAATATTCATTCCCTGACACAGGATAAACAACACTGTTCCATTTTTTTTTCCATTTGTGTTTTTAAAACATTTTTTAATGTCTTTCCTGCGGATGATTTTGGACGTTATAATTATTTAATAATGTTAAGATCTAATGTGAGCATGATGTTTTTCCCTCAATGTTTTGTGAGGCCCATATTGAAGAAAACACGCTGGTTATCCTCAGTTTTCATTAGTTCATTTGTCATTTCTTTCCAATTTTTCAGAGATAAACCATCTCAAACGAAAGAAACGCCTGTTTCGGCTATCTAAAAATCATAACATAGTAAAATTACAGGAAACAAAGCTCGGAGGCATTGTTCTTCACAGTAACAAAGCAAAGGCCATGAATTAGACGGTGGTGATGTCACGCGGAGCATATGGCGGTGACTCAGAGAGGCCTCACGCTCACCTTCACAGAGCAGCTCCTTGGCGTCAAGGTGATTGACCGTGTCGGATGACGTGATACGGGGCAGATGATGTCAGCAGTGTCAAGAATGAATGGCCAAATTGGTGAAGTCAGCATCTCCCTGCGCTCTGAATGCTCCTCCTCACCTGTTCTGGCGTATGATCTGCTTCAGCTTGCTTTCAAAGAAACGCACTCTGAATTGTGAACAAAAAATATTAGCTTGTATTTTTGAAACAAAGGAAAATATCACACACACACACACACACACACACACACACACACACACACACACGCACGAGCGCGCGCACATGGTAACAGCAGAGGCTTCACTGAAGTGGCTAAAGAGACCCAGCAGCATTGATCTGTATAAATAAGTTATGAGTCTAACAGCAGCAGAGGGATGTGTAAACACACTGAGCTGCCTATTAAATCTCTCATGAAGTGTGAAACGAGAGCATTAGACGCGCCGAGACAAGCGGTTAGCGCTTATGTATTCTTAAACAAACTTATATTCACAGCGCCAGCCCTTGAAAGTGTGAGATGAAGGTGGGATAAATTAGCATAAATTGTTTTTAAAAACTGTAGCCAAATAAAAACATAATCTAAATGAGTCAATAATCAGTATTTGGCCAAATGTTCAAAGTCCAGGAGCAGCCACTCAAACTCATCAGTTATCATGCTCCAATTATCACAGAAACAATTTTTACCTCCACTGTTAACTATTAAACACCAACATCCAGTAACATCTAAGTAGTAGTAGTAGTAGTAGTGTGATACCCTATAAGAGTGGAATATACTTTTCTTAAAATGCATGTCCCACAATGTGAGTGAGCTTCCTTATAACTGCTGTTTATTTGTATAATTAAAGTTGAAGGAAGGAAATCCTGATCCTGACTGTAAACCCAGCAACGATCAATCAGTGGCACTTGCTTAAATGTCAGACTGCATTTGTGTTTCTGACGGAAATAAAACAAAACAACAGATTATTTTGAGGTGATCAGCGCTCATTTATCTCAATGTCAGTCTTCATGACAGACATTCTTCTGAGTTGTTAACTATCTGCTGGTATGAATATTAGGCAGCAGCAGATAATAAGCCTGCACTTTGACTGAGCAGTGTTTTCTCAGGGATTGTGGTGACCAGCTGACCAGGCTGACCTTGTGCACATGAGCCTAGTTAATATTCCTCTTTCCAGATCATTCTTATGTGCTGCTTAATCAAATACACTGACTATGAAAAGAGCCCGAGTTGTCCAAATCAGACTCATTTGCCCCTAAGTCATCCCATTTCTGATTTTATGACTGTCTGAGCAGCAGTGATGGAGCTTGACAGTGGAAAGAGAGTGAATTCTTATTGCTTTTGTCACTTGGCCATGCTGTTATCAACTCCTCCGATTGCTTAACAACTAAAGAAATGGATGGACACATATGTGTGGCATCCATGTCTGCCGAACAGAGCACGCTCGAGTGTGACAACTCGTCTTTTTCTGCAGTTGCAACGTAATGTGAACGACGACAAAAAAAAAAAAAAAAATCAGATTTCAGCAGAACAGAGAAGAGCTGCGGTGTGAAGGCAGCCTTGTGTTACCTCGGGTCCCCTCGTCAGACAGTCTGGTGGATGTAAAGCTGCACCGCCAGGGATCACACTTAAACACACTGGTCACTGTTCTTTTGTTGCCCTCTGCATTATGTGAGCAGCTCAACAGGGAGAGGAAGCAGTGGCTGCTGCTGCTGCTGCTGCTGCAGGCAGCAGCAAGACCCTGATTAGTGCTAATGAAGACCTGCGGGAAGTGTTTGTGCAGGCGAAAGGAGTGTGTGTGTATGAGTTGTGTGTGTGTGTGTGTGTGTGTGTCTGTGTGGAGTTGGGGCTCGGAAGGGGGCGGTGGCTGCCAGCGGAGAGTCGAGGCCGTGCTCATGTTAAGCCCTTTGTAACGAGACTAATTGCAATGCGAACGCCAGGCGTGAAAAGCCGAAAGCGGGCTTGGTTTGGGTGGGGGTTGATCTCCGAGAACCCCACCTGTGCGAGTCGCCGCATATTTCACACTTTCACCTTGAACCCGCCTGATTGTGGGGGGGCTCCCCTCGCTGATTTTAAAGTCTGCACGCTGGAATGAATAGTGATCTGTGACCTCTGACCCTGCATTTGGGGATCTTCCTCTTCCACCTGGAAGTGGACTCTTCCCACTCTTCCCAATCACAGTCTGTTTCCATGGCGACCTGCCCTTAAAGCCCACTCGCCAGGCCTCCCCCCACGGCGCGCTCCCCTCCCCTGGATCCCTGCCGCTCTCAGCCTGGGAAATCAGCCTAATAAATAGCTTTATGGTAATAAGGGAAGTGAGCAGCAAGTTGAGCTGCCAATCTTAATACACTTATTAAAGTGGCTGGAAATGTCAGTCTCCCCTGTTGTCCTGTGGCCCTGTGGCCCTCAGCCCTCCCATTCCTTCTCCAATCCACTCGTACTGTCACTGTCCCTCTGATCTGTTGTTCACACTGTTCACGCCTGCCTTTCTTCGTGTTCTCACGGGCTTTTTCTTTTTTACCTGCCATGAGTCCTGAAGGACGCTATCGTTTTTAAACCTCTCACTACAACACATCCTGATCATTGTCATATCAGGTAATTCCCTTCTTACCGTCCTTCCTTGGATGCTTCCTGACCTGGAGAGGAAACATGTCTGTCAGGAAAGTCTTCTAGGCACATTTTTTAAACTTTGTGCACAAATTTAACAAAACAAAAAAAATATATTTATTGTTTTAGTTTTTTTAAATAATTTTGCAAATCATCAAAGAGCGCTAATGGCAACAACAACAAAAAAAACACTAGAAAACAGTTGAATTAAATACAAGTTATATGCCAGATGTGTAATTATATAAATGAAAAAAAAAATATTTCAACATCAAGCATTAGTACTAACTAAACTGCTTCATAACATTATAAAAATATATCATATACAATATATACAATTTTATTGTATATAGTATATACAATATAATTTTGGTGGAACTAAGACATATTTATTTAGTTTAGGACTCAATAAACCTTAAAATGTAGTGAGAGTCAACGGCTGAAAGAGGGTTTTAATCTGTAGTTGGTGACTTCAGCAGGAGACTGACTCTCAGGGAGTCATAAATCATTTGTACTGCTTCTAGTTGTCAATGAAAATTCATTATTAACGTAGCCACTGCTGTTAGTTATTCTTTGTAGAAGCGGTAGAGATTGTATTGTAGAGGTTTTTCCATCAGTATACTCATAAAGAGCAAAGGTGCGACCTTGAAGAAAGAAGAAAATCCCAGTTTTAAGTCAGACGTGGAAAACATGGTTTTCACAGAGAGAGGATAGCCGCTCTTTAGGCCCAAGGAATGAGACTCGTCCAGCTGCTCCTTCACTCTGGAGGACCAGCAATGCTGGGGTACTCAGGTGTCAGTGTGTCTCTCTGATGACATCATCAGTATGATGACGGTACGGAGCCGCACTCTCAGCTTCTATCAACTTCTCCATTGTTCCCCTTTGTTGTCTCGCCTGCCTGTCGTTTCGTACGAGCACCACCACTGTTTTACAAAGCCAAAGGTGAATGTACCTAATTAAATAAATGGTGTTTGAATGATCTGGCTGATGCCGTACATTGTGATATTGTGGCAGTCGTGTGTCTCCTTTACTGCTGTAAAACAAAAACAAAGCAAACCTACTTGAAAGAAATATGAAGTTGTTTTGTCCAGTGAAGATTTCTATCCCAGGCCAACCGAATGGGGACGTGAGACGTCACCTCTGCGTTCGAAATAAGCCACTGCCATTAGAATGCAATCAAATGCAACGCAATGTCTTTCTAATTTGCCCCAAGTCACAGTTTCACATTTAGCTGGCAATATGTCCGGCACACATGGCCCATGTTGGCGTAAATGTCAAAATTAGAATACTGCGAAAACATTACTGTGAGCGCGGAATTCCATCTTATAGGATGCCAATTAAAATGTTCCCGTGTTGGGCAATTACAATGAGCTGGAGCAGCGAGGGGACACAGGCGACAGAGGGGAGGAGGTGTAATTCACTGACGGCCTCTTTGTTTGCATTGTGCGCCAGTGTGAGCGGGGTAGCTCTCTCTCTCACTCACACACACACACACACACACACACACACACACACACACACACACACACACACACACACACAGAGTCATTGCTATATATTGATTAATTAGTGTTTACTCAGTAATTACCTGCTGATAGTTACAGCTATCACCCATGGGCAGAGCCCCCCTGACACCCACACATTTACAGTTCCAGCTAATGAATCAATATTGGCATGACACATACACTGAAGCACAAATTGAGATCATGCATCAAATCATAATGAGCAAATCCCATCAGCGATCCCGGCAGAGGGGATTTCTGTAATTCATCTCTGTGCGTAGCAACAAGTACTGAAGAGCGCCCATTCTTCTAGGACTTTCTTTCTTCCTGGAATATCAGAGATTTAGCTAAGAGTCGATAACTTCACCAAGCAATCAATGAATCATAACACAAAGCAGAAATATTGAAAACAAACTAAAAAAAATAATTATTAGTAGGAGCAACATGAGAATTTACAGGAGCTTAATATTTTACGCTGATCTGCTTCGGCCCCTGCAAACAGGATCATCAAGAACCTTGAAGAAAAGCTCAGCAGATGAGATTAGAGTGAGAGGGGTTGACTTGCAAAAGAAACTTTGTGGCCTTGCTTGCCAACACATCATAGGGATATCCGTCCCATCTGTGCACCCCACCCCAGCCCCAGCCCCACCCAGCCCCCGTCTCCCCAATTTAGCATGCTGAGCAAAGGCAAAGCGACACAGAGGAGCGTATTACCACGGTGGCGCACAAAATCCACCGTGATCCGCCCTCATCATGCACTTTTTTTTACATCTTAGTATTCATGGGCATGCATGACCAATCGAGTTGACACTGAGGGCTCGTCACCGCATGTGTGTCCTTACAGCGCCGGATCCCTGAGATAATTGGCAGCAGGATGGCTACGTGAAATGGATTTTGCCGACAGCTATACGTGTTAGACTGTGTGTGGTGCGTGTGTGTGTGTGTGTGTGTGTGTGTGTTCATATGTTGGAGGTTAAAGGAAAAGTGGGAGAAGCAGCGAGGGAGAGACTTGTCATGCTGATACTGATGCTGTGTGTGATTTCCAACTCTGTATTTACTGTACCTGCGGATGGTGGCAAGTGTCAGCGTTGTGTGTGCGTGTGCGTGTGTGTGCGTGCGTGTGTGTGTGTGCGTGCGTGTGCGTGTGTGTGTGTGCGTGTGTGTGTGTGTGTGTGTGTGTGTGTGTGTGTGTGTGTGAATGTTTCATAGGTAATAAAGATATTTGTATTCACTTGGATGTCATTTTTACTGTACAAACAGCAGACGGTAGATGATCGCTGATGAACAGCTGCTGACTCTTTCACTGATGGTCTGCTTAACTTGACTCAACCTTTTTTCAGCTTTGGAAAAATAGCCGATTGGAAAAGAAGAATTCATCTGTAAACACACAGAAAATTCAGCTTGTGTTTCTTAACCGTCAAGCTGATTCCATCGTGAGGTTTTTATTATATTTATTCTTCAGAAGACAAAGTCAAATTATTCAAAGATTGTCTTCAATTTCTATAAACATTTTGGGTCTACAGCATGTCAATGATATGATATGAGATATGATCTGAGATATGAGGACCGTTCATCTTTTGCTTTTTTTCTGAAAACCCCTGAATCGTGATGTCACAAAGGGAACTGATACCAGAAAGTCACAAAGGATTTATTTTTAGTGGTTTTTGGTTAAATACTTGTGTGAGTCTTCTCCATTGGAGTCCACCATTAAAAAAAAAAAATGAGTGCAACATGGGACCTCGGCCATACACTCAAGATTGCTCACAATTGCTTTGAATTATTGTTCCATACTGAAAAAAATTATAATTAACCCTCCTCATTAGAATATCAATGATAGCAGTAAGAACCCTCAGTTGAGATGTCGTCATGGTTTAGCCTGGGGTGTGTGTGTGTGTGTGTGTGTGTGTGTGCCTGGACCAAAGGTCGCAGCCACTCTCGGTGACCCCTGAGCCATCAGCACACTTAACCCCTGAACCCTGATGACCTGGCGCGTGTACACGAGCTCTCACGCGAACGGCGCAGCGCAACTCTTTAATACACTGCAGTGGCGGAGGGGAGGGGGCTGCGGGGGGTGCGGGGGGAGTGCTGTGGAGGGGTGATGTATGGTGTCGCTGACAGCCTGTTTTGTCCCGTGTGTTTGGAGAAGCAAGCAGGCGTGATGTAATTCAATTGATTTGATCGACCAAATCGTTGAGCATCTTAATCCTCTTTAACACATGGAGACGTTGGCTGAATGGCAGTCGATGTTTACTGCCATAGCGTTCGTTAAGGCAGCTAAAGAGGAGAAGTGAGGCTTTTATTATTTTAACATAACAGCAAAACTGCAGCACTGTTAAAAAAAAAAAACAATAACATGCAGAATAAAATGTATATTTGTTACCTTATGTTGTATTCTATGTATAGATTTGCATTCTAAAACTCATCATTGCAAAGCTGGAAACCATTCTGGAACCTTTGGACAGGTGTTTGGCTCATTTATAAAAAGCAATGAACGTATGACCATTGTAGAATATAGTATGCACTTCTCAGGAACCTTCAACATTGACAGTCCCATACATTACAGTGCGATTAATGTATCAGGTCTGTGTAAAACAACTCCCTATTTGACTGCAGCTTGCCTGTGTGAATGGAAAAAAATTGCAAAAAAAACTATAAAAGCAACAAAGAACCACACAAGCCTCCAGCTGAAGTGCAGCATTTTGAATAACAGCACTTTGAGTTGAGAACTGTCTCTGACTATTAATCAATACAACCACACAACCGACAAAAAAACACTTGCTGAAAAAAAGTGGACAGCTTGTATCATTGTAGTTGCTGCCGGTGTTCTTATAATTCCTTCACTCTCACTTTCACCAACTCATAATGAGCGTGGCCACTCGAGGAACAACAAAGGATTATGATGCACTCATCATCAAGGCTTATCCACACTTCTCACACACACAATATGAAAACTGAATGCGCCGTCCGCACCATTAGAATTCCGGGGAGTTATCATCGCTGCTGAGATGTACTCCCCCCCCCCCCCCGACCCCCCAATTCCGGACGCTAATCCCTGCCTGCAGACCACTCCTGCTTGTATATCCAACACCATCCAATCAGCATTTGTTCGCCACCTGGAGAAATCTTCATAGTGATGGAGGAAGTTGTCCAAACCGGTATTAGCACACGCAGACGTGTCCCTCTGCATACAAAGCAGGATCTCTTGCCCTTCTCTCTCCGCGACGCTCTTTCCCCTCCTTCGCGCTTCTTTGCCACAGATGCTGATTTCCTGATTTCCATTTTTTTTCCACACTATCTACATAACTCTGCATATTATCTCAGAATGATCTGGGAATAAAGCATCCTCTGATAAAGGTCTCCTTTTTTCCTCTAATAATTGACTTTGGAAAAGAAAACTGTGAACTTGAAGCTGGGTAGCTCGCGCTCAAACGTTCAATTTACACCAGACGTTCCAGTGCTGTTGCTACAAATTGCGGCTGAAAGCAAAGCTGTGGATGATGAGCTTATCAGGAAGGCGGCAGGTCTTGATAGAGACCCTGATGAGGTGGCGGAGGGAAGTGGGAGGGTTCCGGCTGACAGCGACTTCGAGCTCAGCAAGGTGAGCTGATGGTAATTGGGCACCTATCTGGACCTCTAAGTACAGCCTGATGTCCTGCTGTAGCGGAGGAGAACCAGGAGGTTTCCTAATGGGGAGGACACGATGCGCAGGTGAAGGGCTGAGAAGAAGTGAACACGCTGTGACTCAGATCCCTGATGCTTGCTCACATTCTTTGTCCTGCTGGGTTGTTTCATTTTATGCGGCGGTAATTGTTGCAAGGCGGGCTGAAGCCAAATTGTGAGAGGGCACCTGTGGCAGGAAACTGGGCCAATGAACGCATTGACTGATGCACAGATGGGGAGAGTGTTGAACTGTTTTTAGACCTTCAATTCAATGGAAGCGGCTCTCTAGACTCAGTGGATATTTTGGTAAAAATGCACCACTAAACTAAACTTGAATCATCACGTCTGCCTGAGATCATAGGAGGAATACAAAGATACGCCCATGGCCACGACATGAAGTGGAATATTTAATCAAACATAAGAATAGTTGTGTGGATCCAACCATTTAAAGCAAGCTACTGAATTAGATGTTCACTGAGAGAGTTGAGTCACCACCTGTTGCGCACCCGATTCCACTGATGAAGTGGTATTCTTCTCTATTGCAAGGCATCCTCTACTTCTGACTTTTGACTGAATTGTATCTACGTAGTAATAGGAATTTACCAAAGCTATAGTGTGAATTGGAAAATGTGAGTAGTGCCGTATACTTCTGTCAGACCCAGTGTACCAGTGTGTTTTCATGGGGCTGTGTTATAGGCATAAAGTACACAGTAAGGATGTCAAAGCAGGAAAAAAAATACAATAAAAAATCAGATGATGAATCAAGAGGGTGAAACAATACTTGAAAAACAATTCTTATGCTACTTTCCGGAACCAAAATCATGTAAATATGCTGCAGCAGGCTTGTCTGTGAAGTCTTCTGACCCTCCCCAAACAGATGATAGCGGGTGTTTTGGCCAAATGCCAACAGAGTGGCACCCCTCTACCCTTTGCCATCCTAAAAAAAAAAACTCACACAATTTGCCTAGCCAGCCGCTGCTGAGCCCTCCCCAGTCATCAGGCATTCTCTTTCTAGCCGACTACAAAGTCCCAGCCGCGGCCACTCGGCCGCCGTCAGCAGGAGCTCCGCCGATAAAAGGTCACATTTAATGAAGCGAAACGTGGCAGCACACCTGGACGCTGCTTTGACAGGAAGTGAAGGGTTCGGGAGGTGAAGCAATGTTTGTCTGTGTCTCCGGTGACTTTCGATCAGGTTACATCTTGGAACGTTAGTGCTTTGGCATTTTGACTCACTGCTATGGGAGCTGCTGAAGGAGATAGGGGGCACTAAGCTCTGGCTATCAACAAAAATGTGAATAAAAATGTTGATCATCAGTTCCAAGCAACAGTCTACATTTTTACCAGAGGTGGGAAGTAACGAAGTACAAATACTTTGGAGCATCTGCTTCTGGAAAGAATGCTGTTTAAAAGATACGCTAAAAGTAATCCACTTATTATAATGTAGGAAATAACATTGGCTATGGTTATCAAATGTGTAAGTATCCAAATATGGCTCACTAGTCATAATTATTGCTATAATAACAGTGTGGTTGTTCTGCATTTGAAAAAGAAAAAAAAAACAAATTAAGCATTAAGTACTGAGATGACCAAAACTGGATTTACTCATCCAGATGCTCATGCAAGACTTTTGGTCAGTTCAGTCCAGATTATTCCGTCAGAACTTTTTCATTTTTGCAAAATTAATGTATATATATATTTTACTTTTTTACTTAAGTACAGTTCAGAAACTGTACTTTCATTACTTTTACATGAGTAAAGGGGTTGAATCAGTACAGAATGTGAACGCTTTTGCCACCTCTGATTTTTATCATTGTTATATGCTTTATACAAGGCAGGTTTATTCACTGGGTTTTGTGTGAAGGAAGATTCTGCAGGCACAGGGAGGCAGCAGCAGCAGCAGCAGCAGCAGCAGCAGTCATGCGGCACACTTAACAACCACAGCAGGGTTTCCCGGAAAAGTTGAGCCCACCTGTCAGAGCGCTCTGGTGGTTTGTCTTCATTCAGTAATTCCCAGAGCTTCCTCTTGGAATTCACCGCGCCTTCCTCTGAGCAGGAGGCCAACGGCTCCGATTCCGCCAGGCTTTCGATTTGCAATGATAAACACTCTGCAGGCAGCTTCAGCAACGCACAAAATAAAGGGTGGCGTCACACTGCCGAGTGGAGGAGCCCTATACTATGGGGCGGAATTTGCATATTGAAATTTTTGAGACGTAATTAGTTGGCGGGGAAAAATGCATGTGTGCGCGGTGCAGAGTTAATGACTCAGTGGCAGATTTATACGGAAAAGAGCAAAAGGGGAGACTGCTTGACCTCCATTAGGGGACAAATGGCTGAATTAGCATCCATAAATTACAACACATACACACACACACCAGTAATAATGTGGGGCAAAAATCAGACATGCCAAATTGGAAGAGTAAATATATGTATATATCTGGCACAAGGACAAGGCTTCCTCACAGGAAGTTCAGAAAGAGAATGCAGCTCTAAACTACAGGAAGTTATAACTAAGAATAATGAGCTCTCCTTCACCTTTTGCCACCTCTTGCAGTTTTTAACACCATAGATGCTCTTGACTTCACATTTTATTGATTGCACAGACGCTCCTTAATAAGGGCCTTTACGTTTATATGTGGAAGGACCCTTTGCTTTGATGTAAATTTTTTGGGGTGGTATTGATTGTCGAGTCCAAAATCTTCTTCAAAGCTGCGTTCGGGGGCCGAGTGCGCTGATCCCGGGAGGAAAAACACGTCTTAACACCTATTGATGCAGGCAGAGCTGCCGCAGTCTCCTCCGGATTACGGCTGTATATTCACAGTCAGGAGTCGCATCTGGAGCATCAAGTCCTGTGTGAGTGCTCGCGCTTGAGGCGCGTGCGTGCAAGAGTGAGAAAGTGCCTGTGCACTTGCGCTTTGGTTGCAGAGGATGTGTGGGAGAGGATGTGCTGGTGCTAATTGGGTTGTCGTTTTTACTTTTGATCTATTCAACCAGCTTGGAAACGGCAGTGGAGGATTCTCTCACAGTCGGCTATCGTCTTTTTTCTTCCAGTTCGTAGAATCTGCGCGTTCTGAGCAGGATGATGTAACGCAACGCGGCCCCGCGCCCAGATGGCAAAGGTGAAACTTGAAGAAAGTGTAAGAGTTATTTTCTTAAGGTTCGAATGCACAAGCAGTAGAAAGACAGAAGGATCCCTAAACAAAGGCTGCAGAGGAAAGATAAATGTTGACTGACTCATACTGAGCTCCCAGATAAACTGCTGGGTCTCCACAGTCCACTATAGTGCCGTGTTTGAGCCAAACTGTCCATTATTTCCTAAATTGGTTATCGGGTCATATTGATTTTCCCATTGAGCCTCCCTCTGAGCTCCAGGTCGACCCACACAAGCTGTCCGCCCACAGCCCCGCTGCTATTGGGCTTCGCGCCTGGATACCCACGCTTTGACCAGGACATACTACCCCCCACTACCCACCCAGCCACCCACCTCCAACCCCCACCCTCCCACTGGTGAATCAGCATATAATGCCTGGCGAAATACATCTCTATTATGGCGTCACAGCAGTCTTTTTGAACGAGTCAAAGCATTGATCTCTGGAGCAGGTGGACACTTTGATATCAGCGTTCTCCTCATTTTCTCCATGTAGTCAATCCGCCTCCTTTATGCCGCGTTACAATAGACGAGGTTTGATCAAAACGATCGCCGGCCAGCGGAGCGAATGCTCCTCGCCGACCGGCTCTCGTCTGAGCTCCCTGAGATTTATCGACGACACCCACAGATTGTTCAGGGAGGCTCTGGGGGGGGGAGAATAAAAGACGGCACATAATATGAAGGTGGACGCGCACGAGGCACGTCCGTCTATCAGCCCATCAGCACACGTCGCTCTGCAGCAGATAGATTCCTCTCAATGCAGGCATTGTTCTTGCGCGCCCTCCTGTGCATACTTTGTGGTCGGGCCGCTATAGAGCGCCGAGCTCAATCTACACTCCATTAGAGAGAGCGGATGAAAGGGAGGGAAGGCAACAAAAAAAAGAAAAGAAAAACACGTGCAGGGGCGGAGGGAGAGAAGTCAGAATCAGACAGCAGCTGCTTTCAGCTGGTTATCAGGTGCAGGGATGAAGGTGTGTTTGAGTGTGTGTGAGTGTGTGTGGTGGGGGGGGGCAGTAAGGGGAAGTTATCTGGATGAAAATTGACTCTCCAGTGTTCCTATAGTGAGCAGCACCTTTCAAAAGCAGAATGTCCCTCCACTCTGGGACAAACTACACAGTAAACACGAGAAGGACAGAAAGCCACACAGGGAAGTACAAAGAGGGAACATCTCCCCTCTTGTTGGGATGGACCGTCAGTCAATGAACAGGAAGGGGAAAGCAAGAAAGACAGAAGTAAAGAAAGATTTTGCTAAATGCTCAGTGACGTAGAGTTAGAGTGTTTATTCATGGGGAGACTTTCACAAATGTTATGATGTGTGCGCATGAACGTGTGTGTGGGGGGGAGGGGGGGATAGATGTGTTTGGGATTCATTGGTATGCAGTGACATTGAGACAAAGCAATGTGCTTGTTACATTCAACATAAATGTGATTTGACATAAGTCATAACACCTGCACAGACACACACGCACATACGTGCAGTAAATACATACACACACACACACACACACACACACACTCAGTCCCATCACAGCGGAAACACCTCGCTATATTTACACCAGGTGAATCAGCCTCTGCAGACACCCAGTGAACAAAGTGAAATCAACCATGCGACATGAGACAGAGTCCCTGTGAGTTCCAGCTGGAGCTCAGCAGAGGCAGCAGGCAGCTGTGAGGCTGAAGCTGTGGGCTGCTTGGGTGGGACGAGAGAGCAGCGCAGTGGCTGAAAGTTAAGAGGATGTGACGGCGCCATCCATCCATCCATCCATCCATCCCGATAGCCCACAGCCCGCAGCCCCAACCTCTGCAAGACAGAGCGCGTGTTTGCTCAATAGCGTCTCTCCATCACACTTTACCCACAACACACTGTGACAGGAGCCTGGTCCTGGTCCTGCCCCGGTGAGCTGAACTCTCAGATCTCCAGCCGGCCTGATGCAAGTCTTCAAACAAAGTGTTAAATTCTGACCAGGAATTGAAATTTTAGATATAAAAAGAAGGGGGGGGGGGAGAGACGGTGCTCAGATAGCACGTGCACCTCATTTGATCACACCTTTTGACAACTCCCTTCACTTCAGCTTCTTATCTCCACATTATCATAAGAAAAGGCGACCCTCCTTTTGAAAGAGCTTTTTTTTCAAGGAGCGCCGCGCTCACTTGCGTCAGAGCCGCCGATGAAAGGTGGGCAGCGGCGGCAAATCAAAGCGGAACGAGGCTCAATTAGGGGGAAGTCGCGGAAGCCCAAAAAAAAAAAAAAAAACACGCTTACCGTTGAAGCCGGTGAAGTTGCCCCAGTCGAGCAGCGAGCTGTTGAAGGAGGGCAGCGAGCCATTGAAGAACGGGTCCGTGCCGTTGGGAGAGTTTCGGATGGTGTCGGAGAACAGGTTCATCTGCAGCAGCGTCTTGAGCAGGTAGCGCAACATCTTGCGGCGCACGGGGACCTGCGCGAGGCGCTCCCCCCCACCACCACACTCGCGCTCCTCACGTCGGTCCTCTCAGCCTCAGCGGCGGGTTACCTTCTAATCTGGTCTGAGTCTGCTCCTCCTCTGGAGGTGGAGGAAAGTTGGAGAGAAGCGCCTGAGAGCCCAAGATTAAAATAAAATAAAATAAAATAACATCTGAAAAATGCAGATGTCTGATTTTGGAGGGAAAAAAATGAAATAAATTAATATAAATAAATAAAGTAAAATGAAATAAAATTGAAAAAAAAAGGTGATATTAAGTTGGCTGCGAATGTCAGAACAAGTGCATGGAGGGGGGACACCTCGCTGTGACTCCTTCCAGTTCCTCCCCTGTGTTGTAATGTTCCTTTATTCTCTTTTGTTCTGGGATCACATCACATAACTTCACACACACTCAAACACTCCAAAACAAACCCCCCCACACACACACACACTGCCTGTCACTGGTGTGAAAGAATCCAGCAATGTGATGATGACCCCTCTTGGATTCTCCGCGCGGCTCCGTCCAGCCCCTCCCTCTGGCTCCTCCTGCTTCTCTCTCGCTCTCGCTCTCGCTCTCTTCTTTCTCCCTCCCTCTCCTGTGACGGGGGTCCCCGGGGGTCCGCAGAGGATAGAGAGAGCAGGTGCCGCTGGCAATAAATGTTTAATTATTAGATTAATAATCATCCCAGGAGGCTCTGAGGCCGGGCAGGGGAGGAAAGGAAGAATATACTTACTGTCACTGTCTCGCCATTCAAGCCACACACACCTTATATGCACGTTTTGGATAAACGGTTAACATGACACACACACACACACACACACACACACACACACACACACACACACACACACACGCAAGTGCGAAAACTCTCCTTTTGTTCTCTGTTTTATTCCTGTCACAGTTCTGTGTTTCTATGTGATAACTGTCAAACTGTGAGTTTGCATCAGAGAATCAGAGTCATCCAGTTAAAAAATAAATAAATAAATAAATTCCCCCCACAATTTTCTCAACAGCTCATGTGTTCCTGTCTTTAGTTCTAAAACTGAGGAAAAATCCTGATCATCAGCACAAAAGAACAAAATGTCAGGAAAGCTCACACTACTTTATTGCAATGTCTTTGCGGCGCTCTGATGGAATCCTGTACGTTTACGAAAGTAAATGTACAGGATTCCATCAGAGCGCCGGTGAATCTAATTTACTCACATGCCTTTAATCATGCTCAAGCATTCTATAGTTCTGACGCACGGCCTGCATGCACAGTCGTCATTGACATGCACGTGCGCGATTGCAGCCGGATGGGCGCATGTGGCGCCCGGTGCACCCCGCTGACAGCCTCAGTGTGACTCCCATTAACCACGCCCGTCCCCCATCAGGACCCTGTCCCGCTGCTTCTTCACTTGGACAATGGAGGACAAAGTTGCCGTGACGACCCCCATCCCATCATCCATTTCCAGGGCCGTTTTCCGGTGTGTCCCCCCCTCATTTTAGAGGCTCTTGCATTCATAGGGTACATGTGCCAACCGCTAACACACACACACACACACACACACACACACACACACACAGTCCTTGGGGTTGTAACATGGTGGAGTTTGGGGCGCCAGAGTGAGTTGATCAATGAAGTGAGTGAGAGACTGGTGTCATCTGTATATTTTCCATCCTTGGCTTTAAAGCACTTAAGATGCTCCCCACCTCCGCAGTTTGCAAACCCCAAACTTTCGCACAACCACACACATCTTTGCATTTCACACTCTTTTCACACTAATTCCTCAATCAATCTCCCCAGCAGCGGACTCTCCGCAGCCGAGCGATTAACAGTCTCTGCGCACGGCCCGTCTAAACTCCGGACTGTATTCTCTGGAAAGCAGTCGTGAGCATTGCAGGTAAATGAAGATACACTTCCCCAGGATTTTGCTGCTCAATCCCCAGTGTTCCAGAAATCATGCTCCCCATTCTGCTGTGTACAATGGATTACCTGGACAATGTCCAATCCAATATCCTACTTTCTTTAGAAAAGCACTTTAAAACAACTGCAGAGGTCCAAACAGCTGTGCTAAGTTGATGAATAGTACTGCAGAAATAGATTAAATATATAAACAGATGAAGGCAACATCTTACCCAGTCTTTTCTTTTTTTTTAGAAGATACACAAGCAGTAAAGTTAGTCGACTGTGTGCAGTTTTCAATATAATGCACTCATGTCTGATGCCCTGATGAAATATGAAACTGCCTTTATTCATATTAATAGTATTAGTCTGCAAAATGACAGACTGGGTCTTATCTCACTTAATTAGCAGTGATTTGTGTGACCAGAGTTTTGAAAGGCTGGCCTTGTATTTTGCTTTTGTCAGAAGGACGAGCACCTCCTGACGGAGCATGAAAACAAATTTCATGCAAATCCATCAAACGGAGACATAAATGGCGGCTCACAGAGCATTTGGTCTTTCATAGAAATGTTAATGCACTCAGAGGGATGCAGATAGGTCATTAATGTCAAAAACCCTGTTGGATTGATGTCTTTGTCTCACTTTGGACTACATTATGTGCCAAAATCCCTCTCAAATGATGAAAACTCTTCAAATGAAGTCTTGTGATCCCTCAAATCATTGCTTGTTCAACCAGGCTGTTTCCATCAACTGAAATGTAATCAGTTGTTTATAAAATTGAGCCTGTGCCACCTCAGGCTATTGTACAATCTTTGATGCAAGCAAACTGATTTCTGATCATATTAATTATTTTTCTGGAAAGTATCAAAGCAAAAATTAACAATAAATATGGAAGTGCAACCTTTGATAACTGATTCAATTTTATTATTTGCATATCAACCTTGCAATCCGGTCACAGAAATGAGAAAATTAGCGCAATTTTTTCTTTGTGGAAAAACAGCGCACAATACAAAAAGTCAAGGTCCACTGGATTTTTTGAGTCTCACAGGAGGAAACGGTTGCCAAAGATAGAAAAAGCAGAGTCTGAACTTTCAATAACCATTTCATTTTCCCACCGTGCTTTTGATGATGTTGCCTGCTCTCAGTCAGAAGCACATTGACCAAAATCTATTGACGGCACCTTGCATGATTGCACTGAAAAGCTGCCTGACAAGAGTATTACATTTCTCTGCTCGTCTTTGTTGGCTGACTTAATTGAACCATGTTTGATGCCTGTGAAGCACCACAGCTTACATAATAAGCAGAGATCATTTAACTGAGAAAGCAGTGCCTCCAAACCCCACACATTATTATTTTTTTTAGCTGTTTAATAGTAGATTTTAAACAAAAATAGATTTGTGCTTTGAAGCTCCCTTGTTCAACCAGAGTTTTCAGTAAATTACTGGACATTTGTTCATTTCTGGGTTTATCCTTTTACTTCTTTGGACCGTGTTTCAGAGATGAAACTGCGCAAAGTTGTTGAAACGGCATCCTTAATGAAGGAGCAGTATCATATCAAGCTAAAGCTGTGACCATTTTAGAATCATTAAACTTGAATTACAACTCCCCATCCCATGCATGTTTCATAAAGCTCACTGGCTTTATTTCAAGAACTTTTTTTTTTCTTTTCAAAAGCTCAGATCATGCTGATGCATCAGGCTGAAACAGAAATCCACAGACCTCCCGCCCAAAGAGTGCAACCGCTTGTAGAACAGAACCAATCCCGAGGCTCGGGCTCCTGATTTCGATTGCTATAGAAATTCTGGCCTCATTTCAGCATCTCAGTGTCACCTAAGTGCTCTTTCTTTTGCTGTTGTGACAAGGTGTGGGTTCCCCTCCCGGGATGGGTGTGGCTATAATGTCCTGAGCATCGTGACGCGTTTCCTTCCAGCACCTGCAGAGAGAGAGAGAGACGGCCATCAGAGAGGCGGCGATGTGCCACTCAACACCACAAAGCGCCCGGGTGGAACATCTGTGCCCGGGTCTGCCAGTGCGCACGCCTGGGGTGTGCTGCCGCTGCATTTTGGCCCCTGGGGAACCTCAAAGCTGGAGCAAAGACAGAGTCGGTTGTCAATCGCCAACTCCTGCATCCCAGCTGGATGGCAGAGGGCAGGCAAGCAGCCAGATCCAGCATACCAGCCAGGCTGCAGGTGTGCGGTACCCCCCACCCCCACCTCCTCTGTCTTTGTCTCTGATACACTGACATACAACTGCCATCAGGAATGGAAGTACGAGTAATTGGGGGCTGAGGGGAGATTGTTTGGCAGTAAATATGTGTGGCTGACCAGGGTGGTCGAGCAGTTGGCAGAGTCCATCATTAGAGCTGGGTGCTCACCACGGCCCATATGCCAAAGTGCCGTAATTGGTCTGCCTGTCCTATATGTTCAGTGTGCGGGCCAGAAGGCTATCCCCGCCTGAGCAAAATGGCAGACACCTCCCTCTGGGCAGGGGGCGCTGGGGACTTGTGTCCAATCATGCTGCTAAAACTTGCTCTCCAGGAGACCCACCAGACAATTTTGCTCATTTCCTCCAATTGGTGGTGTAACTTCAAAGCCTTCTTCAAAGGGTCCCGCCTAACTTGGCTAAAACCTATACACCAGGTCCCATTTGAGAGCAGGTGTAATGCTTTGTGTCATCTATATCTATTTCATCTCATCAACAGTCATGGGGCGGGCAGCCTTAAGTGCAAGTGACAGAGCCAATATGCTTTAGCCGGGGGATTAGCCAATCTCCAGAGGCCTAAGTTACACGCGGGGCCGCGTGGGGAGGACGGAAAATAAGCACTTGCTGCACCCTGCAGCCCGTCCGTCTAAACCCTGAGCAAACTCTGGGTAATTGCACAACAAAAGAACAATTAGCCACAACTCCACGGATATTAGGCAGCAAAAGATGGACCTGTCATTTACCCACTCAAATATTTGCATCTCATGAATTTTCTTTCCACGGCCATTGCCCACTACTCTTATTTTCATATGATTTTATTTTCAGATGAATGCAGATAAATGCAAAGTGGTCATTTAAATATGCATTAGCATCATTGTCAGCCTTACTTCCCCAGGTAGTAGGTGGTCATTATTTATTTTTTTTTAGCGAGCCCCAGACCATGTCTCCTCCCTCAGGTTATTCCCCCCACACGGGCAGACCGTATTCAAGTGCTTTTTGGAGACAGGCTCCAGCATGCTTAATGGGACTCGGCTGGGAAACGAAGTCGTGGCGCTCGCTGAAATGAGGCTCACATTGGCACAATCAATGCGCGTGGACCTTTGAAACACTGGAGTTCATTCCAATCAGAGCTGGAGAGAGACAATATCGCAGAGCGAGAGCGAAGGGGTCTGCGTCATATTGATTGCAGCCAAAGAAAGATGAGTTGTTTGTAAGCCTCAGAATTTGACGGGAGAAAAAAAAAGTTTCAAGCTTGATTGCTTTCTCACAGTGCCGTGCACAGTGGAGAGACGTCTTCAGAGAAGGACAAATGGTCTGACGAGAAAAATCAATGATCGGCGCCAGTCACAGCTCAATGTGTGCTTTAACCAGGGCTCACCTGAAGAGACTCGGTTACCGTTGTCACACAATCTAATGTGCCTATGGAAATGTATTCTTGTTTATTAACGGCGAAAAAATTTCAGCCACAAGCATCAGTCACATTATAATGTTATTTGTTTCAGTGCCCGATTCCGCTGTTACAAACAGTGGTCGTCCACAAATCCTCCATCGCATTACAGCTGTGGTACAATGGTTTGATTTACTGGTCTCAAAAAAGAGTGCACTCTGTTAAGTTAAGTTCTAATGGTCAAAACGCGCAGACGTGGAAATCACTCGGACCCTGACTCCCCAGTCACACCTCTCCCAGATCAGAGACAACCCCCCCTAGCAAGATGTTTGTAGTGCCATCTGTGATGACTGCATGGGTGCCTTGTGTTTGTCTCCTTCCAAACATGAAACAGCCTGTAAACAGAGGGCTAATTATGCTGCCTTCTAGATTTATAGTTTTTATAGTGCTGCACTGGAGTCTGGACTGAAAAATAAAAACCCATGAACAATCGTATTATCAGGGATTTTCAAAAACAAACAAGAACACAACAACTTTTACATGTACAACCAATGAGGTGTGTCTTTCCCCCCAAGTACCCTGAAGGCTTTAAACAACTGCCTCACGCACCAGTGACTAGCAGCCAGCCTCTCCTCTAAGTGCCAGAGCAGGCCAGCCAGCTGGGCCCCCTCCATCACATGCCAGCTTCCCCCTGACTGTGAATTGAATGAGCCAGCGACTGTAACAGGTAGTCTCCCCAGGTGCCGAGACCCCTTCCCAGCTCGCTAAGCTATTGCTCCCCGTCTCGAAAAAGCTGAGCTTAATTAGCCAAGGGGGTGGGCCACTATTGGCCAATAATGAGCCACAGTGAGAGTAATGTGGTAGCATAAAAAGGACATAGAAGTGGGGGTCCGATGATCTCTCTCTCTCTCTCTCTCTCTCTCTCTCCCTCTCTCTCTCTCTATTTTTTTTGGCTGAGAATTATAGATTTGAACCATCTGGCCGTGCAGGAGGGGAGGGGAGGGGAGGGGTGAGGAGAATGATATGTCTGACGGACGACTTTAACAAAGATGTGGCAAGAGAGAGGGGCGTGTCTGAGATCACAAGCTGAATTATAGCAAGCATGACGGAGCCATTGTGTGGCGTGATGGCTTGGTTATTCACAGCTGGGGCTGCCCAAATTGTTCTTTTATATTCTTTTATTCTCATTTATTGAAGCCAGAGGGGTTTGGAAAATGATTAACAGGAAACCACAACAAGGCAGACCCATTGTCCACCCTTCCCTCTCAATTTAGTCCCCAGCCATTTGTTTTCACTGCTGTCTCTGTGATGCAAATGCGCACGCTTTGCCTGGTTAACTGCAATATTGCTGCTCCAGTAAAACAAACAAACAAACAAACAAACAAACAAACATAGGAATAAACACAGTGGATTCAGCAGATCTACAAAACTCAACATGCTTGTCGTCCTCCAACTCCCCTATGTATAAAATCACATGGGCAGACCTTTGTGGCAGTTGTTCATCAGACCTTTACAAAAAATATCTTCCAGTGACATTAGTTAAGAGTTTGATTCAAATGAAACACATCTAAAGTGCCATCAGATGTTATTTTGTGTAGCCCAGAACTGCGGGGCTCATGCAACCAGCCAAGATGCTCCTTCCTCCCGCTGCTCTGCGTCCCTGTTATTTCTCCTCCATCTGGTGTCCATTTTGCAGCCCACCTCTCATGGCCCTCGGGGAGGGTCGGGAGCAAGCACAAACCGGGGCCAGCTTAACAAAACCTCTCAAAGGGCACCAGTGCCTCCTGCCACTCCATAAACCCAACTAGATGGAGTTTTCATGGCAATTAGGGCAGAGGGCTGAGTGGCGCTTTTCCAGGCACCCACTGGCCTTCCTCCGCGGTGAGGAAGCGGCGCTCTCACGTCTTTCATGATGACACCATTAAGCGCGACTGCCCCGCTGGCAGGGACTAATTGTTGGCCTCTCAGGAAATGACAGTGGATGTAGTAACTATGCCACTGTTTAGAGGCTCTTAGATGAGGCAGTTGGTTTACAATGACTGGAGGTGTTTTTTTCTGAGACAGCTGACATTCTTTTTTAACAAGACTTTGGACTTTGGATGTCTGTTGCCACCAGTGGTTCCATCTGGATTTGATCTTGTCCCAAAGTTTTTTTGTTTCTTTGTTTCTGAATGTAACAATATGATATGAACAATCTGAATATAATAACAGTTATCATTTATTGCCAGCTGTATAATTTCAACTACTGTTGCTGATACAATATATTTATTATACCAGGTCTTGAATTGATCCCTATACATTGTGTTCTGTCAAGGATTGACAGGACACAATGAGGCCAGTTCAGCAAAGGAATCGGTTGGAAACAGAGGTTTGCATACAAACAAGCCAGTGTGTCCAAATGTGTTCTATATATAGTAAATGTAAGTGTGCATCATGAAACGGCAAGTGAGATTAAGATTTTTCCATAGTGAAAGATAGAATGGTTGGAGCTGTGCTAACGGACCCATAGCTGTAAATTGTGTGACTGAATACACCAAAGTGTGTGGTAAACTGTGACACAAATTTGTCACTCTATAAATTTACATCCTGCCGTAACTGTGTTTCAGCAGAACTGAGTCAACCTTCAATGGGAGACTGTTCATTTTAAGGCCTTCAGTCTTTTATTGCATTGACACATTTGCTGTGTGCACCAGAACAAAGAGAAGTCTAGTTTCTGGGCCCCCCGTCATGACCATCATCTAATTAAGTCAGTAGACAATTCATTGAGATGATTAAGAGGGTCTTGTTAAGATTTGAGGCTCGAGCAGTTTTGAAGCTACATCTGTGACACTTGGTTTTATCCAAAACGTACTACTGTAAAGAATTCTGGTTAAGTTACTAATTATTGAATAATATGCTTAACAATGTGCTAGGACCAATGTAAATTGGAACAGAAGATTCACAACAGCAACGTAATGATGGAAGGGTTGCCCAAACACACTGGCGTGGGCGGACTCACACAATCAAAATCAGACTCTCAAGACTTTTTCAGTGCCAAACTTCTCACACAGGTCACCTGTCTATGTAATCCATGTGCAAAACACGACTCACATTTCCAACATAAACGGCATTTATATTAGTGGTAAACCTGCTCGTTTGACTTTTTCAATTGCAGGGTATTTGGTGGAAATCATTTAGGAAATGTAATTCTTAACTCTTCATTTTATCACAGTCAAACAAGAGAGACCACCATTTTATATTGTCATTGAATTTACGACATTTAATTTAAAACACAACGGGGTAATGACAGGGCAATTTTTTTGAAAACTCATCTAATAGATGTTGAAATCTGTCTTAAATAAGGAAACAAAATTCTAATGGTGGAGGACATCCAGCCTGCTTCAGGATAAAGGGTTGTCCTCCAAACTCTCAGCCATGTTTGCCAACCTCTCTTGTTCATTTGTACATAGAGAAGCTCATGTGTTTGTTTGCCCATAGTTGTGAGTGATTACTGGGCATTGGAAGGGGCAGGCCTTTAATTAGTCAGGGGTGTCTGGGGAGCCATTACCACGGGGGAATCCCTCCCCTCTTTATTAGCCCCATTTTAATATTGACTAAGGGAGGAAATACATGAGGTGGGGCAATTTGGTTCCCCCAGTCAGGACATCAGCTCCTGTGAATATGCATGCTGCGATACGGGCTGTGGACTGGTTGGGGGTTGCGTGGACATTTGACAGTGGTGATGGACGATCGTGCGTCTGGCATCACCTGGGGTCCCTCGCACCACAACAAAGGGGGTTTGCAAGTTCTACTGAACCTAATGACGACAGCTTGGTAATGTGATAGCAGAAAAATCTGAATTTTACGATACCATACGTGACCATCTGAGAAAAGGTCTTGTCTTTGCTTGAATAAAATGAAAAGGTGTCATGGCTGAAAGTTGGTTTGAGACAGAGTTTTGTGAACCTCAGTGCATCTAGAGGAGGTGATCTTTTATCCATGAAATAATGAAGGTTTTGAACAAACCCCCAGTCAGTCCCCAGGAACGTTTCCTTCCGAAATCAAGTCATTCCTGTCAAAGTCACCGTTTCCTCACATAATAAAGTTACAGATGGGTTAAAGCATCAAAGTAGGCCACTAAATCCTGCTAAGAACAGAGCTGATCTATTCCAATCCCATTCCTTCACCTTGTTGAAAGCAGCTATAATTAAAAGTCAGGGTGGAAAATTAATGCATTTCACTCTTACTTGCCTGAAGTTTCCTTTTTGGTTATGGTCTGGTTATGGAGTCAGGTGCATGTTTCATGTGATGTCTGAGCAAGGTGCATCACAGCGGCTGGCTAATTAGCAAGCCCTGATGCATGTATTTTAGCCATCGTGTTTGGGAATGGAGAGATTAAGGAATCAGGAGACATATGTTGTCAAGCAGCGACCTTGGCGAAAGCACATCTTTCACTGCTAAAGTGGTTTCAGTGGTGTATCAAGCCTTTCAGAAACCTCCCGAAAGCAATTACAGCAGGGGATTATGTCCCTCTACTCCACACTAGGATAAACTCAAATTAGCCACAGTGTGTGTTTAAGTGTATGTTGTTGTTTTTTTGTCCATGTGGAAGCATAAGAGGTTATTATTGGCAGCTGATCCTCCCTGAAGGCCTTTTTTGTTTCATCATTGCAGGCTAAGCATCCTTTTTAGGCAGCAGCAACCTGGTAAACAGAGCATTACGGAGCGAGTATACAGCAAATAAGGCCTCCGCATTCTGTTTGGTGGATGTTTATGCAGTTTTTGACATGAGACTTGAATCTTTATGTGACCAGACAAGAGTTACTGAAAAACAAAGACCCTATACACCACAGCCTAGAATCAGAGTGGGTGACTTCAGAAGCTCTCTGTTTTCACTTTGATTGCTTACCAATACTTTAGCAAGTGATAGCTGAGTGAGTTGTCGAAAAGCAAAAAGGTGTTGTTATATTTTGGCTTAAGATAAAGCAGTGGTATCATTATGCATTTAGCTAAAATCGATTTATGCTTAAGTAATGGCTGCAGTCTTTACTATTGTTTTAGAATTGAAGATTAGGAGCCATAATTAAGCCCTTTAGTGAGAGTGATGTTTCTTTTTTTTTTCTTTTTTTTTTTTCATGTAGATTTTTATTTATTTATTTATTTATTTATTTTTCGTTCTGGCCATAATGACAAGCAGAAGTGTCTCTGAATGTCTATGATGGCTGACAGATTTTATTCACAGAGGTAGATCTGTGATCTTGAGAGTGTGAGCCACATGAGTCGTTTCAGGAGCTACCTCGTGAGTGAGGTTTCTGAGGTTGGCAAAAGTCGCTGAACCAATGTTGACTTGCAGCCTCAAAACCTTTGCCAGTTGTGGTTCGCAAAGAGGTAAATAGTTGACAACAGAAAAAAGTAATGTGTAAAGTTCAAATCGCCTGCTTGTTGAGTCAGAGAAGGACTAGAGCAGGAGCACTCTGGAGATCTCACCTATGGCAATAGAAATGTATTTTTACTCCTGGCATCAACTCCACTACCTATGAAACTCTGTCAGTATCTTGCTGCACCTCCACTCGTCACACCGCAGTTTTAAATGTAATGACTAGCATTTAAAAGTCCAGTCGAGCCTAACCAGTGGATGTGAGAAGGGCGTTGTCTCTTTTTTGTGTGTACATGGGCTCTGACTCATAAGTGAAGTCACTTGATGTTTAGAATCTAAATGAGGGTGACGAAGGCACTGATGAACGTTTTTTTTTTGTTTTTGTTTTTTGTTTTTTTTTTTTGGGGGGGGGGGTTTAAAGGCAGTGCAAGGACACAACTGATAAATGAACTTTGAGACCCAGATCTCATCTAAGATATGTGAGGGAATTAAATAAAACATGTAGCCTCAAGTCTTCTGGAGCCAAAATGATGACTTTTCACCTGAGTGTGCAACATCACTGTGTCAACCAGAGTGACTCCATCAGTTATTTCACACAGTTTCCATATCCAGTCGCATATTTTGATGTGCAAACCACTTTGAGGATACAGTCATTCTGCAAAGCTTTCATCAATCTTTCATATTTCCTGTAGAATTGACTGTTGATAAAACATTGTTTGGTGAAAATGTCCTCTTTTTTGAGAGCTGCTATCCTGGTAAGGCAAGTATAATTTCTGCACGGAGGCCAAACCCCGTCAACGGGGCCCTGAGGGACCTTACTTTGAATGTCATTGATTTAAAGCACATGGCCAGTATTTATGCAGTCTGTGGTCCAGTTAATGATGCCTTCAGTCAGTAAGACTGTCACCAACTCTTTTAGTGCTAGAATGAGACGTGACAAGCTCTGCACCTTTCCTGGGAGATCTCCCACTGCTGTGAAAGTTTAGTTCGTAGCGTGCTCGGTGTACAAAACGTTAATCACCTGGCAATCGACTCCAGCGCCCCGCAGAACAGCACGTTCATTCTGCCCGCGTCTTTGTGTGAGTCATTGCAGTTTGTCTGAATAAAAGTGAGGCAGGCTTTGTATAATAACCCCCCCCCACACACACACACACACACACACCTCCCCGCCCAACCCTGTCGTCCTCCTCTCCTCCTTGTAAGCGCGGAGGGGTCGCATGTGCGCCTGCGATCGAGGGGCATTAGTGCTCGACGGTAATCAAAGGCAGGGGATAGAGAGGGAGGGAAGCAGGGATATAAAGGGACTCGGTCGGGCGCCAAAGCGGCCCCCTCTGCACCCAGTGCCTTTTAATTAGGCTCACAGCAGGGGATGCTGCACCTACACACACACACACACACACACACATGCATGCAAGCGCCGGTCATCACTCACACACAGGCAAATTTTCAAACGCACATCATTGGACAGTCACCTGCCAATTTTTGATTCATTATCCCAGAGTATTTGCATTCTCCATCAGTTCAATTTTTTTTTGTCTTTTTTTTTTTTGCAGGGGTGGGGGGTGAGGGGCGGTGAGGGGGGTTATGAGGAGTTGCCCTGGAGTCCCAATAATATTTTTCCCCAGGTAATCTTGCTGTGTAACTGGCCTTTTGTGGAACAAAGGGATTACAGATACCATATGTTCAGGGGCACTGCTCTGTGACCTTCAGCATATAATACCCACTGCCTATGGTGGCTCATATATACCTTGAAAATGCATGAATGGAAACAAAAACAACTCATATTCAGTGTGTTTGTAGGTGCACTGAGATTGAAAAAAATGATAATAATAATTTCAGTTGGATTTAACTTTTGAATTGATCCCACTTGGCTAAAGTTGGTTTAATGTAATTAATTTTCGTTTAAACCTGATTATTTACTGAGATTCAAAACTAAAAATAGAGCCTTGAGTCACTGCTGCCTTCAAAGTCAAATTAAAAGAGTACAAAAATCTGTTTCTGACTCATTAACTGTCCCGACTGCATCAGCTCCTGCGTAGGCCTTTGTACCTCAGTTCATTATAAGTATTGACAGGTTCAAATTTTATGTTTTCAGAAGCCAAAGCACAGCTCGCCATCTGCCCAGACTCTCTATTCCTTGACATTTGGTCAGTGACCTCTAACCTTGTTGGGAAATGTAATAACACTATGAGCCACACTGATATGTCAAATCTGACAAAATAACAGGAGATATACATGAATTACTGACGAATAGCAGTATGTCTTAAATCTAGAGATCTAAGATAAAGGGAGACCTTTATCTTATTCCAAGGTTAAAATAGCTCCTTGTAAAAGAGCTGGAACAAAATCTTTCTTTATTCAATATGCAGCACAGCCTACCAAAATGCCTAAAATATTGAGGATATGGGTTTTTGGTGATCATGTACATTGTGTTTTCTTGTTGTTTTGTTATTTATTTAGTCATTTAATAGAAAGATCTCAGACATCTAGTAAAACACAGCAGCTCAGAATTAGCCATAGTGGATGTATGGGAGCCCCAATCCAATTTAGAGACTGAGCCCAACATCAATTGGTCCCAAATATATTTGGAAAAAGATCTTAATTAATGATTTTGTCCTATTAATTTTCAATTTTCATTACACTAAATACTGTCATTCATTATTAATTAGCGTCATTGAAATTTTAAAAAACCGTACCATCTTTTTTGCCTCCCTTTTCTCTATGTCAAAAAACATTTGTTAATTGGCTGTGTCAATTAAAGGAGACTCATAAGTTTCACACTTGCATAACTTATTACATGCAGTTAAAAAAGATGCAGATTCAACGGTAGTTTTTAAATGTCATTATAAACATGTCATAAACATCCAATATCTATGTGCACATCTGAAATACTGTTCCTAACTTTTAGAATATGAAAAGGGAACATTTTTCATTTACTTTTTTTAAACTTTTATTTGATAACAATAAATATTATGTAGAACGAATGATACGTTTGTCACTTTGTGATATCCAGGTGAAAACTCTCCCTTCATCTCTCGGTATCTCGGTATCTCGGTATCTCTGAGGCTCCAGCATCCCAGGACCTGAGTACTGGAAAGCAGTGACAGAAAAACACACAGGGGGGAGTCAATTATGTATCAGTCTTGATATATTTGCATATCAGTACATTTATTCATATTCATTCATTGTTAGATCTTTCTAATGTCATATTCAAAAGTGTGTCTATGGAAGTTAATGATACTGTATTTGACAAGTGATGTACAATCTGGAAGTTTGCAGGTGAATGATTTTAATCAAAAATCTAATCTTTAATGACTCATGAGTCAATCATATAAAAGATTATCCATCCCTACATCCCTACCACAAGAACCAACTGCCGTGTGAGTGCAGTGAGTAGTGTGGTCTCTTCCGCAGCTGGCCAGCAGCACAGGCTAATAGCGTATTGAGCTGTGGACAGGCCATGGGTCAGGAGGCCTTGGTGGTTCAGCTGCGCCACACCTGGGATCAAGCGGGGCCAGCGCAGTGTGGGATGTGGGGAGGAGCAACTCAGCAGTCCACTTCACTATAAGGAGATACAATCATCCCATATTGAGTCCATCTCTTGGACCTAATGAATCAAGCCTCTGTCCACTGAGGGGGCTGCAGATCAAGAGACTGAAATGACTATCAAACCCGTCATCGTCCATTCATCATTCATTCATCATTCATCTCTGTCAACGGTTTGCCTTTTGTTGTCGCTGATGTCTGACACAATCACATATACACTCACTGTGATTTTCTCAATACTTTTCATAACATAACTGTCATACCAGTTTAAAAGGGCCAAAAATAATTCAGCCCACGTAAGGGATCTCCACAACATTTTCACATCATCAGGTATATACATTTCATGGTGCTTTTATTGAAAACAGAAAAAAATGCACTTTCTGGTCAGTATGAGGGAAGTACTGTCACAGATTTATTTTTAGATTTAATTGGCTACAGATGCTTCTCATAACTGGCCAAAAATGAGAAAAACGGTCTAAAAATAAATCTCACTATCATCAGTGGAAATTCAGATATTAAAAACACAGGCATAAGTGTTATGAAACAATTATATTCATATATGTGTGTGTGTGTGTGTGTGTGTGTGTGTGTGTGTGTGTGTGTGTGTGTGTGTGTGAAATTCAGTGGCAGCACAAAACCACAATATACATTTATCCAATGCATTTTTCCAGCACCTAATAACATCAGTCACATTTTTCAAAGAAAACCATTTTGAAACACAAAGACTATTTATGCAGCCAAGTGACCTCTTGGTCTACTATGTCACCCCGCATTATTCCCCCCTAGGAGCATGAACTTGGATTCCCTCAGTCCTTCCCCACTCACTTCGACCACCAGCAGGGAGGCGTGACATGACTTTGGCCCTGACCATGGCTTCTACCTACATGTTTTGTTTGGAGCGCGGGGAGATCAGATGTTTTTGGTCAATTATAATGCTTCTCATTAGGCCTCCTGTCTCGCCCAAACAAACCTAATGAGACATTGTTTAATGTCCAGAGCCCCTCCCTGCCCCTGATATAAGGAGTGTGTGTGTGGTAGGGCGTGCCGAGTCAAATTACCCCGGTGCCTCGTTCAGTGATGGCACCTGGGCCCCCTTGTCGCTCAAGGGAGGATAGCTCAGGGTAAGGGAATCCACTAGGGTAGAGGGTGAGGCTGGACCCAGCTGGTAGAAGTCAAAGAGCTCACTGCTGATTGGGGTGGCTTCGATCAAAGAGGCATTTGAGTTTGAGCATCGGGAGAGTCAACGGGGGGACGCAAGGGGGTTCTTTTGTTTGTGGACATGTGCGAGAATTCAAATACGATGCTACGGAGAATTCCGTCGTTAAGGTGTTATTATGTGCATGTTTTCCTAATCCTCATCCATCCATCCACGTTCCGCTTATCACTGCACTGCTCAGAGTGAACTCAGAGTTGTGGGGGTCAACTCCAGCTTTCTTAAGGTGAAGGCAAAATATCCCCTGGTGAAGTCAACACTTTATCAAAAGGCCTACCAACAACCGTCCATGATCACAGTTACACTGACACAGACTTTTTGAAGATGCCAATGTCACATGCACATCTCTGGACTGTAGAAGGAGAGCATTTACACTCTGAGTGGCCCAAGTTAGAACTAATCTGTTAACCTTTGTTGTCTGAATGATAACAAAGGAAATCCCTCGCTATCTATCTGTTGCATTTTTTACAGTTTAGTGTTGAAATGCTTTTAGATCACTCACTGTTTTTCTACAGTAATGCATAAAAGTCTTACATGCAGGAATAACACACATTAGACTCCATACTAAATGTCATTTCTTTGAGTTTAGTATAATATAGAAGAAACCAATCAGTTAAAAAGCAAAATGGCTCCCCGCTGACTGGACATTTTTGCACCCTGAAGGTCCCCGTCTCCAAGGTAGACATACGATTTCCCTCATGTCTACTGCCATCAGTAACAAGGAAGCAGCCAACCTAATGGTCAGCACTGGGCTCCAGGCAGGGCACCATGATGTTGAGAAGGACACCGTGCTGAAACTCATGAAAGCTGAGAGAACTTTCACTGGAATTCATGTATCATACTCCGACCTCATGCACAGTGTATTCGATTGTTTCAATCTAGACTCCTTGCTTAATATTAGTTATTACGTCATATTGAGTGCAGAGGGCGGAAGCAATTTACACAGAATGTTAAACAGTTAAAATGAGTTGACTCACTCAAGCTTCCATTGGCCAATATTTTATATTAAAAAAAAATTAAAAAAAACTTCAATATTAGTGGAAGAAAGTTGTTATTTTAGAGAGTCATTAAAGTGTCATGGCAGCTCGTCACACATGCTTGAAAACCAAATAACTTGGACCCACGGGGAGCGATGCACAAAATTGAAAAGCTGAACACCTAGAAAAATATCCTCATTTCTCCTGTTTTACCAATATGAAAACAGCAATAGCACATTTCCGTAATAAGAAGATGCCAGAATGCGGCAGAAAAAAAATATATATTTCACACTCTCTATGAGAAGAGTCTGCTGTATCAAATGCTATTTTATGTTTGTCAAATGAGTTTGGAGCTCAAAATAACAAAAAAAAAGAGCATCTGATCATGTGATGAGTGGAAACAATCAATTTTTAGCTGACAGGCTGCATTTTTACCATTGAATCGCACTGTCACATCACACGTAACATAATGACTTTGGAGTAGAAGTGCCGTCAGAAAGGCTTAAATGAGAACACTTCAGGGCTTCACTGGCACTGTTATTAATGCTGAAGCTTACGGCTAACAGATGTGGCCCAATAAAAGATGAGCGTGAAGGGAAACAAAATCCATCATCCGGCTGAAAGGGAAAACTAATCCCTCTGCCTCTGCCAATACAGAGGTTGTTTTTTGTCTCTGTTTTTTGTAAATCCCTTAACTCAAGAAAGGGAATATGAAAGAATATTGTCTGTAATATTGTCTTGTCTCTGTAGCCTACAATTGCTCACACATTGCTCAAACTTGAACATAGCATTGGTATATATATTTCTTTCTTTTTTCTTTTTTTTTTTTAAAGCCATATACAACCTTTTTGTGTGAGATGAAAGTTGCTTTGAAAAGCAGTAACACTGTGCATTTTGAAACTTAAAACATCAACAACCAAAATATAGATTAATAAATGAAGACAGAATAAATAAGTGAAACAAGTAAAACAACAAACAAACAACAAAAAATAAATACAAATTTAGTCCAGCACATAGAAAGAACACTGTGGACTTGAAAGAACAAATATACAATAAAATCCAAGAGAAAAACATACAAGCCAGAATGATACATTAAGAACATCTGCAAATTGTATGTAAATCTGTAAATATATTTTTTTTTACAAAATATGCAGCTATGGCAATTCACTCTCAAATTTGAAACTTAACAGATAAGTTCATAAGTTAATACATACATTTCAGATTTACAGATATCAAGAAGAATAAACAAACAAAATGGGCAAACAAAATGGATTTTATTGCAACCACCCTCAGAAGTCCTGCTGGAGTTTTGTGGACAACGCACAGATCACACAAACAGAACAAGTGCAGGGGGTTTTCATCCAATAGGGTCAAAACAGAAGGGCTTAAATTACAATTCGACAGATGATCATGGTTGTAAGTGTGCGATTCCTATAACCTCCAGTAGAGGGCAGACGCTGTACAAGACAGAACATCCTAAATCTGTAAAAAAATAAATAAATAAATAAAAATAACAAAAAAGGGGATTCACAAATTTGGCCAAGCAAACCAAGCCCAGGATTAGAATCACAAGCACACTAATTAAGATGAAAGCTGTTCTCAAACTTTAAATTCATGAGGCACCACCAGAACTGAAAGCACTAAAATGTGATGCAAATAAAGTCCCATCTCATTATCTCTTCTAAGTTATGTCCGCGCATGTCCCCAGAATAGAACAGCCATCTCTTGACACTACGTAGATTAACTGGGGTCCCGACTATTTTGTTCGGATGTGCTTCAAGGAATGATGAAGTACAAATGAGGCCACGGATGACATGACCTCTCTGATTTTGAATATACATTGCGCAATAATCTTGGGAACAAGTTAGATCTTTAACTCTTACTTGTAGATTTCAGTGACTGACTATAATGAGCAGCAACACTTGAAAGATAATTTAGGAGCCAGCTCAGCAGGTTGCACAAGAATTTTTTTTGTGTGTAATTAATTTATGAATTAATTCACTTTTGCTTCTTTCAAAAAGTAGACACAGGGCCCAATTAAAACTGACTTATTTGCATAAAATGCACTCAAAACACAGTAGTATTTATTAAACATTAAACATTAAAAGTCAATCAAATGATGGACGTGTCATTTGCAACGTCAGTTTGTTAAACCAAATTACCTTTGTGGATTTCAGTGAAGTCAAACAAAAAACTTGCATACTGCCGTACTTATGCTGCTGCTAAACAAATCATGTTTTGAATATATATGTAAATATATAGATGTATTTACTCCAAAAATCTTAAATAAAACACTGTGCTTCTTGCATTTATTAGTGTTCGACAGGATACAATCATTATATCATTACAGAATTGATTATGCTGAAATGTGGAATGTTATTATAATTATTTTTATTTTATTCAAACAATCTTTAAAGGGGCAGCAGATCTAAAATTGACCTCTCCCTTACTCACCACTTTATGGACTACGTTTCTGGTAACATTTTCTAAGCCATGTAATTCTTCTGGACTTTAAGTTATGGAAATAATTTCTTGAAATGGGTGCTCACTATCACCATTGCTCCAAATGTGGTGATGAAATAAGTCAATCAATAAAATAAGATAAAGTGATAAAGAGAAGAGAAAGACAACATGTTTATTTAACTCTGCTTTTCAATCCAGTCCCCGAGTCAGAGCTTTGAGCACATAGTACACATGAAATGGTAACACTCATTTTCTATGCTGTTCTGTGCTCTATGCTAATGCAAAAGAATAACTTTTTCTCAATTTTCGCTTCAAGTAGCAGCTTCTGGAAGCATGGAAACATGAGCAGCTGTGTTGCTTTCCATGAACGTCCACATGAAGAAACTCCTGGCTAGGAAGACAGAATAGACAGTTTGGCGGAAACAGTGTTTGTCATCCAGGGACACATCCCAGACACTTAACATGTATGCATTCTGTTAGTTTAGTTGCTTTTTACTACAAAATTAGAGAATGGTTCTGGGAGTTACAAAAGTGTCAGTGCAGCATACTTTACATACTGTTCACAGAGCTGTCAAAGTGACAGGGTGAGGTATTGATTTTGAGTGGACTATTCCTATGAAGTTTATCTAGTTGGACAGCAGACGTGACAACTGACAGCTGTGGTTTTGACCTGTTAAGGTTCGACTGTCCACTGTTTCTAGTCTCTGACCTTTCTCGGACAACATATCTTGCTTCCCCTTTGGCCAGGTCAGGACCTCACTGACCACACACACACACACGCACACACGCACACACACACACACACACAAAAGAGTGAACAGATGGTAGAGCTGGACTGAATGACTTGTCCCTGAGGGGAGCCAATCAAACATCATCACAGAAAAGATGAAGTAAACAATGACACTATCCATCAATCGGGCCATCAAATGACCAATTATATACCAAAAATCCAATAAAGGGTCTCATTCAGTGCCCATTGATGACAGAGAGATCCAGACGGCGACTGTGTAATGCTCCCTGTATTTATCGATCTTATATGCTGGAAGATGACATAAACTGGCAATGGAGATTCTTCTTGCTTCAGTGTTTCGCTTCTGGGTGCACTAATAAGGACTAGAATGGTGCCTTCAGCAATCCAATCTTTGAAGTTCATTTTTGATAGCAAACAATCGACATAATCTTAAAATTGAGATCTTCCAGTATAAGCACCATTTCATTTGTCTTAAGTGCTTATTAATATTATCCACATCAGTTTTATTCATTATTATGTATCATATTATTCCCACATTATTGTTGCAGAGAAAAGTTCACAGTTTTGTTGTATGTAACAACAAAACAGAGATGCTGTGGTTCGCGCTGAAGCCTCACAGCATGAAGGTCATGGGTTCGATCTCGGGCCTGGCATCGCTTTGTGTAGAGTTTGCATGTTATCCCTGTGTTTCCGAGTTCTCTCCGGCTTCCTCCCACAGTCTAAAAATACACGTGAGGTGAATTGGGAACTCGTAATTGACCGCAGGCATGTGTGCGTGCGAATGGTTGTTTTTCCTCTATGTTGCCCTGTGACGAACTGGCGACTTCTATGACAGCTGGGATAGGCTCCAGGACAACCTCGCAACCCTCAGTTCAGGAAGAAGCGGGTATTTAAAATGGATGGATGGATGGATGCTTTTAACAGTCCTATTATATTTATTTTTTAAAAGAAAGAAACAGAAAAAGAAAACATGAGGTTGAGTAAAATGGTAAAATATATCTAACACAGAAATGCCATAAGTTATTTATTCTACTCATAAAACAAAAAAGTCTTTACGTAATAGAATTCATTCACAAGCCAGTATTGTGAAGCTAAGCTAAGCTAATTTTGTTTAACAAACTGACAGTGAAATGAACTTGACGTGTTTTCTTGCTTCCTCTCCTTTTTATTCGAGTTTTTGGGTGTATGTTTTGGGAATAATGTTGATGGCCAGAACACGGATTAAAGCCAAACGATAGAACTTACGTGTAAAGCCAAGGAAATAAAATAAAATCATAGTACTCTCGACTTCCAGTGACGACGCTCCCTGAATGTTAAGACCCCATATTGCATGTTGGTGAGGCCAATAAGATGCTTTTAACGAGATACACCTGCCTGTTTGCGCGAGAAGCTGGCGCCTTTTTCTGAGGATCCGTGCCATATTTTCCGCGTGCCCTCTAGCGTAAAGCCCCGCACGCACACGACGGCACGCGCGTCCTCTTCTTGCCCAGCCCCCCTCCCCTTAGCAACAGAGGCAACATGGCGGCGTCCAGCACCGCGGAGCATTCTCCGGAGATATCGACGCCGTTAAAGACACCGAAAACCGAGGTGCCATCCTCCGAGTCGGAAGACTTGAGCGACAGCAATCAATACCACTCCAACCCCTCAACGCCGAACCGCTTCTCGCCTTTGAACGTGAGCTCGGGGGCGGCAGGCCGGACGGCGGCCTCGTCCTCCTCCAACAGCTTCACAGCTTGCCGGGGGATGTCGTGGACGCCGTCCGAGACGAACGCCCTCATCGCCGTGTGGGGCAACGAGAGGCTGACCGAGGCGAGGATGCAGCAGCTGGAGGCGGCGGGCACCGTGTTCTCCGGCAAGGCCCCCGGTCCTGCCATGTACGAGCGGGTGTCCAGAGCGCTGTCGGAGCTGGGATACGAGAGGACGCCGTCCCAGTGCAGGGAGAGGATGAAGGTAAATAAAGGTTGTGTGGACAGGCAAGAACAATGGCTGTGTTCGACCTCCATCACCGGCACTTGTCCCCCGTAGCAAGGGAGTTGTTTTCGGCAGCTGTCATTTGGAAAATAGATACGATTATCACGATGCGATGGGCAACATAGTGATAGCCGTGTTCTCCTAGGCGCCGGTTTGTTGACATGAGCCCAGCTGCAACACGGGCACAGGCTAACAGACCACGTTGAGAACCGACTGTCACTCTGTTAAAAAATCAATCATGACGAGACAAGTTTTTCACATTTCAACTGAGCATCACCCTTTTAATGGCACTATTAATTAAAAATAAATAAATAAATACTAACAATAATCCATTAGGTGTTCATTTTTGTGAAGAATTGTATATACTGTATCTATTTTTTCCAAACGTATCTCTTTTTTTTTTTTTTCTTAACTCTGTAAACCATCTGCCCCTGTGAAGCTGGGAACATGATTTATAATTTAGAGGTAATTGAAGGAAAGATAACCATGAACAACATGAGCATAAGATCAATCTACAGGAGGGAAAAGGTTCAAGACTGCAATTCATTCCGCAGGAGATATCTCCCCCATAAATAATATAGAATACAGGAAGAGGAAGAGGATGTTACGCTCCTCCAAAAATAGAAAATTAATGTTGTGGCTCTTACTTAAATTATTAAAAGGATAAGAAAACCTACTTTCATCCCCTTTTTGTAAATCAATCCAATATAATTTATGCCAAATCAGTGCATTGTGCTTGAAATCACAGGATTGAAGGTCTTGATTGATTGAGGGTAGGGGGAACGATGGGATTCTCACCACTGTCTATTGTAAGCAGCATACGTATCAGTCAGTTGTAGCCGTTAGTTTTAGTAAAACCGACGAGCTACTATGAAATCTAGCGAGAGGTGCTGCACCCTGGGCCTTAACTGTAGAATGTTTGAAGTAGTAGAAGGGCTTCACAATCAATATCTGGCACGTATTCTATTTTACTGTGGGGCCCACTACAAGTACATTACACTGGGAGCGTGGCGATGTGATGTTTAGTGTTCGAGCTCTGTCCATTCCTATAGCTATGAGGGAGTCTGTCTGTGTTTCATGTACATTTAGGTTTCGTTTAGGTTTGCTAAAACTACAACATACATATTTCTTATATAGTCAGTAAAGCAAGTGATTGCATCAGTTATCTAGTTGCAAGCTAAATTATTTCTATCACATCTGTAACAATTTGGTTTATGATTGATGATTTATCATCTGGTAACACCGTCATTTTTATTTATTTTTTTCCCCCCCAGACACTCCGCCGCTGCTACAGCCGTGTGAAAGAGCACGGCATTGGCAAGAGGAAGAGTAGCTACACTATAGAGCAGCTGGAGAAGGTGTTTGGTCAGGGAGGCTGGGACTCCCAGAGCTGTGCCCCTGTGCTGATCAACAGCAGCGGGTTGTACCAGGAGATGGAGTCAGACGGCAGCACCCTGGAAGAGTTCTCCCAGGAGGACTGGTGCAATCAGGTGCTGGACTCGGCCTTCCAGGAGGGAGACATGGACACCGGTGAGTGTGTTAGCAAGCAGAGGACGGATATTGATGAAGGACTTGAATTGAAATGATTTGTTGTGAACAGATGCCTCTCTGTTTGTTTTTTTCCAGAAGATTTCCAGGTGCCAAAGAATCGAGCTTTGCAGATTAAAGCAGAGCTGATGGAACAATCCCAGTAAGTAATCTGCTTTTGACATCTCTTGTCATGTTGGAGGTTATTAATCGCTGGAGTGATTGCGGAATGGTGATAAAAAAAAAAAGTCTGTCTTTGCCACACATCAGACTGAATAAAATTTTCTTTTTGTATTTGTCTCTTTACTACGGAAGTTTATTGCATTCACTTGGGGATAAAAAGCTCTGTTTTTCAGGGTAATTTTTTCAGATTTTCTGAGTGATTTTTTTGCTGTGTTTTTTTTTTTTTTTACAGGACAATTTTCTTTTCTGTTTTTCGGGCTAATCTTTTTCCCCAGTTTAGGGAGCATCCGAAACAATCACATCCACTCCTTTATTGAAAGGTAAAATGGAAGCAAACATGGCCAGCTTGTTTAGTTTAATCAAGTTTTGACCTGGGTGGAGAATCACTCTAAATAAGAGGAGGGAGGAGGGGGGGATAATTGCCCGAATTCTTATATATATTTTTTTTGTCAAGTGAATGTAATACACTTCCCTACTTATTTTTATTTTACCTAAGTGCCTTGAGTGATGCTGGCTGACAAACAGCCTTACAGCTTTAGTGCATCAACATCCTAAAGTTCAAAAGTTACCATGTTTATCCTGTTACCAGGAATGAGGGTTTTCCATTCTATGACAGTGCTGTTTACCAAAGGGCTATAATTCTATGTCACCACTAGATGGCACCAATGCTCCAATATGGTAAGTCTATCTTTCTGGCGTCCAGGTTCACTGTAGCCTTGAAGTCTTGTGTTGTAGACTCCTTGTCTACTCTCTTAGTTACTTAAAGACGTTTCACCTTTGATCTGAAAGGCCCCTGTTGCTTGGAGGAAGCAGCTTAAGAACTGAAGAGGCGTTCGCTTGAAAGGTGAAATGTTTTCAAGTAACCAAAAGTTGCCTACAGCTCAGTGCTGCAGGACTGGGTTTGGTGAAGCACAACACATTGGGCTTGAAGGACGCATTGCATCTATCAGTCTTTGGTGGCTTCTTTAAACTGAACTTCAGGAATTCATTTGGATGTTTCACTCATTGTGTTGTTTCTTCTCTGACCTGGAGATGGCGCCGCATTTCGCGTTTCATAACATTGCCCCCCCCCCCCCCCCCCCCCCCCCCCCCACAGGAAGAGGGACACCATGCAGACGGTGGTGCGCATCCTGGAGTCGGTGCAGCTGAAGTGGGAGCACTTCCAGACGTGGACCGAGTTCTCGCGGCTGCACCTCTCCAACAAGCTGGCCATCTTCGGCGTGGGCTTCAACACGCGTTGGCGCGACGACGTGCGCTACCACTACGCCGAGATCAGCTCGCAGGTGCCGCTGGGCAAGAGGCTCCGTGAGTACTTCAACCCGGAGAAGCCGGAGGGCCGCGTGGTCATGACCAGGGTTCAGAAGATGAACTGGAAGAACGTGTACTACAAGTTCCTGGACATCACCATCAGCGAGGCGCGCTGCCTGGAGCTGCACATGGAGGTGGAGTGGCTCCCCGTGTCCCAGTCGAAGGCAGCGGGCTGCAGCAAGGGCACGTCCCACTACCTCCTCCCCGGGGACATCCCCAAGGCCTACGGACTGTACGCCATCGGCCACGGCGAGCGGCCGTCCCCGCGCGACGCGGCCTCCCGAGGCAACGGCGAAGAGGCCGCCTCACCTCAGGGCCAATCAGGGAACGGCGCCCAGACCGACGGGGGAGGCGCGGGCGACCCGACCAGAGGACGGGTCGCCTATTGCTACCTGGGCATCGCCGAGGACAGAACTATACAGCAGTGTCTGTTCCAGCACTTTCAGGGCCCCGGCAACGGCAAACACCCCGGGCACGGCGAGGCGTCGGCCGCCACGCGCTTCCTGCAGGAGAACTGCCGCCTCGGCGAGGCGGGAGAGCCGTCTCGCCCATTTCCTATCTACATCAAGTTCATCGAGGTGGAGCTGGACTTCCTCTCGGCAGGCTCCCTGGTGGAGTGCCTGGAAACCGCCGTCGGCTACTCGTTGAAGTACAACAACGAGGCCACGTCGTAAAATGCAGCCTTGTGGGTTTTTTTTGTTCGTTTGGGGTTTTGTTTTTTTTTTTCGAACTGCGTTGATAAAAAAGTTTAAGGAGCCGCTGTTACAAACCAGGGTTGGTAACTTGGTTTCCGCGGATGTGAGCAGAAGTGTGGCCTTGTTCTCATTGGGTTGACCCTCACTGAGTCTTAACGGAATGGTTTTCCACACAATATGGTGAATGTATTGTGTACGACTTTATGGGTCAAGCATCAACTGCCACATCCATTTTAAGAGATTTTACTTTGGGCAACAGTGCACTAGTGAGGTTTCTGCTGCTTGCTTTGTGTCCAGAAACATCGCCTGATCGAGGAGATGGAGGTCGGCGAGGTGACTGCTGCAGTACGCATCCGTCTACCTCAGCTGGATGTAGCAGAGAGGGCAGCGGGGGGACCAGAACATGTATTTACTCTAAAACTGCCTTTAACTCCTCTACCAGTGAGGTCATCGTAACTCTTGGCTGATTTATGCCTTATGTTTTGCATCCGTGAGTCAGCGGGCTGCAGCTCGCGAGGCCTCCGCTCAGCGTGAGTGAAGGCAAAGTCACCTTTCAGATGGTCAGCACGGGTCGCGGTGCAGCGCTGCGGTAGCCGCATCAGTACCCGTCACGGGCCCGTGTTGCATCGCCGTTATCAGTCGCTTCGTGTGCAGCGCCGTCTGAGAGATGTTCGGTGTCCTTATGTGCCAAGTGTCGTGGTACTTATACCTCTAAAATGTCATTAGTCACGGGTTCATGCCTGGCACTGACGAGATAAGACGGGGGCCGAGCCTACTAAGAGAATTCTATAGTTTCATTGTGAGCTAAGTGATTGTTGAACAGCGAATGCAGGAGAGAAGTTGCACTGCAGGGGGACAAAATCAAAGGAAAGATTTGAATTTGGGTGAGGCCGCCATTGTCAAGGTCCTTCTATGTTCCTATGTATTGTATATTTATTTATGGATGTATAACAAAATGCATATTCAAATCTCCAAATCTTTAATTGGGTTTGTGATATAAACGTAGGGAAAGACGTGTGCAGTGTCTCCCCCTGCAGTCAAGAGAACACCCGCTGCTTATGATTCAGACTTTGATTTCTCGTCTTAAATGCTGTTTGTTCAGTAAGATTAGTTTGTGCGTCTTTGTGCCATGCTAAAAGCCAAAATGACAAACTCGTCCGCTTTACCATAAGGCTAGGTATAGGTATATTTACATGTAACAAGCCGGTGTTTATCAGGGGCCAGGACATTTCTGCTATCTCAGTTATGGGATTCAGGCAAGAGTTTTCTGCACCTGCACCTACCGTGCTGGTATTTTACAGAATACAATTCTGCAGACGATGCATAACTGTGGAAATCATTGTTCTAGGTTTCAGCCAGGTCTTTGTCATCAGGCTTCTACTCATACGGGCAACAATCAAGTTTAGTTCTTTAACATGTCTCCTGAGGTAATGTGCAATGTGCCAGAAAAGGGACTGAGCAGCAGAAATCAAGTCCATACTGAAGCTGTACAGGAAGTTTATCTTATATATCTAATATATATATATAAATATTTTAAGACTATAAATGTTCTTGAGCATTCCAGCTTTGCGGACCTGCAATGTTTCTTTGTTATGGGTATAACATGATAAATATGATATTTTCTATTATGTTTGTTGACACCATGTCTTGTATGTGATTGGTTGGAAGTCAACGTCTTGTATGTTTACTTGTTTGGGAAAACAATAAATGGAGCACTCGCTGTCATTTGCCACAGTGAAAATGAACTGTGTTGTGTGATTCGTATTTTTTCACACAGTTGGTTACTGATGAAAACGTTCTGCTCTCTGGCCTTGATTATCTACTTTATAGCTTGTGTCATTACAATAAAAATCATTGCCTACGTAATGATGTGTATTTCCGCAGGAAATCTAGGTCTGTGTGCCTTCAATTTTCCTTCTAAATGTCACACAAAATTATTTGTCAAGCAGCTCTGTATTAGCAGACAAATAGAACTCAAGCAGACTTCTGAGCTCCCAGACCTCCTATTGAGACAAATTGCCTTATTATTTTTTTAGAGAAACAAATGTGGGCTCCCCATTCATGCTTTTCTCTCTCAAATATCTCAATACTTATGTTGAGTGGATGTGACATGAAAAGCTGTTTGCGGGACCTAAAAGATGTCATTTAGCCTTCCTGCCAGAAGATGGCCAGAGATTACTGTTGCTGAAACAACATCTCACTTAGAAATTAAATTGCTGGAATTCCACTGGGGGATAAAAATAAGTAGTTTGTTCATCAAAGCATCCAAACTAATGCAATGGTAATGTAAAAGCAGTTGCAGATGGCTGACTAGTATTTCAGCTGTGCCCAAACAAGGAACCAGAGCTGTAGCTAAGTGTGTTTGTGTGTGAGAAAGAGATGTATGTGTAGAGACAGTGCCACTGACCTTTTAGAAGCTAGCCTTTAGAGCTGGGATCGTTTGTTTCAGACTCTCCCCTAAACAGCACAATAAGACAAAATACAAAAACTTGGATGTTAACACATGGATTTTAACAGTAAATGTATTTTTTCTATTTTAGTGTTGTTCTATTAAGTAACCGGGTAGCGGAACAAAGGAAATGGTCTTTGGTCGTTAGTACGCGTTCGTCATAAATAAAATGTCCTGCTCACTTAGTTAATAATTAATGCCACCGTTTGCTGTCCATTTATTTATTTACACCAAGGGTTCACACCAAATAATTCTGAATCAAAGGCAGACATTTCATATACATAATGTAAACATACAGAACATGTATAAGTATTTCATGATGCCCGGCTTTTGTAAATTTAATAAGCCAGTTTGTCTTTGTTCTGTCATGCGGAAAACAACAGGACACTCCTTCCAAGGGAGTTGTGTTTTATCACGTCGACTTCACACGACTAAATTTACCCTGAAATAGCAGAGTGTAACAGTATATTAAACTCTTACCCCAGGAAGAAGAAATCTATTCTAAATCCAGATTGGAAAAGTAAAACATGACTTGAGAAAAGAAAAAAAATCAAAGTGCCCTCTGCTGCAGCCTCTGGATCCATTAAGTATGGCCAGAGGAAGGAGGGCAGGTTGGATTGGGGGACAGGATCTAGGACAGACACTGCACCACTGCCATGAGCAATGTCGAGCTCTGGTTGATTTTGGTATAATTTCAGATAATCTGATCATTAAAAAAAAAAGAAAAGAAAAATAAATCACATTGGGTTCCTTTTACTGTTTGAGTCAAATGGAAGCAATTCCTGTTAATGTCGTCATAGTAATTGTTCAACTGTGAGGAAACAACACAATCTCAAATTTCCTAAATAAATGTTGTCATACTGCCTTTCAAATCAGCTTTTCGCCAGCTCTCCCTCATGGAATGCCCACCCCTGATTCTTATTCAAATGGCTGAGCATAACTAACCCATGTCTCATTACAATATGAATAATTCCTCATTGGAGGAATGTATAATAACATAGGGGTAAATGTATACCGGACTGTATTGCATTATATCTGCTATATTGATATTAATGTGTCGTTTGACGCTTGACTGAAAAGGCCGCAGCGGTCAGTTTGCCCTCAGGATGACAGATTTACTCACATGTGGAGGTCAGGGTTAGGGTGTGATTTGCAGTGTGGTCCGCACACCAAATATTAATTTCTCTCTGCACTCACATGATTTTTCAGATAAAAATGAAATCCCGCTTGTTTTGACAGCTTTCGTGCAGACGCTGGGAATTTCATCCGAAGGCCAAGGCGCAAGGTGCAGCCGCACAACAGAACCATCGTCCCATGAGGCATGGGCCCTGCTCCTTTGGATTTAATCACTGGAATAACCCACGCTCACCTCTCATAATTGAGCAATCGTCCTGCATTAGCCTCACCACTGTTGCTGCGGCAACGGGGCAACCTTAGGAAATGAAATAAAGGGGTCTGACCACTTCGCGGAGCACAGGTCAGTCCATATATTTGCAACGGGAGGGGGGTTGGGATGGAGGGGACTCACCTTGGGAATTTGCGTCAAGCTGAGTCCACTCTGCTTTCTCTGCTCTCAGACCCGCGACTCTTCACACATGACAGAACAGGAGGCGAGTCGGGGAAAAGCTCCGGCTGTGTGAGTTTGGAAATGGGCCACCCTAAAATGACACACTGCTTGTGAGCAGCGCGGCAAATTTTAATAACAATCAAAAGGCCAATCCGGGTTCATCGAGGTCCGTTTGAAATGGTGCCATACACGAGGGGCCATGCATCCTTCCAAACGGTTGGCTACATCCCTCCACTTCCTCTTATCCGAACAAAAACGTGATTGTATGCTGCCGTCCAAGCGTTAGCTCGACCACAGACATGCCTCTGCAAGTATCAGGTCAATTATGGCTGGCTACACATTTCTGAAGGTCTGCATGAGTGGAATTGAACAACCAAGAGGGTTGTAACAATCCATTCATTAATACCTGCTTATTCCTGAGCTCAGGGTCAGGGAGGTCTGC
Source organism: Nelusetta ayraudi (assembly GCF_046127955.1). Taxonomy (NCBI): domain Eukaryota; kingdom Metazoa; phylum Chordata; class Actinopteri; order Tetraodontiformes; family Monacanthidae; genus Nelusetta; species Nelusetta ayraudi. The sequence goes on along the minus strand of NW_027466061.1, from coordinate 2,095,968 downwards.
TGGAGCTTCTCCCAGCAATCACAGGGTGACACCCTGGACAAGTTGCCAGTTCATCACAGAGCAACATAAAGACAAACAACCATTCGCTCTCTACGGACAACTTAGAGTTTCCAATTCATTTCACACGCATGTTTTTGGAGTGTGGGAGGAAGCCGGAGAACCTGGAGAGAACCCACGAAGACCCATGCAAACTCCACACGGAAAGGTCACAGGCCGTGAATTGAACCCACAACCGTCTTGCTGTGAGACGGCAGCTGTAACCAGTGCGTCACCACGTTGCCCGTTGTTACAATCCCTTATAATAAAATGCCACTTTTTCTAAACCACAATCCAAATCATTCAGGTCCAAACTGACTGTATTTTAACTGTATTTGATTTATATTTGGAATTTATTGTGGAGCTGCTTCAGTGTCCTTGAAAGTGTTCAAGTTGTAGTTGCAAATAGTTGTGGTTGGGTGCACCTGTTTTCCAGACCAATGCTATTGTTTATTTTACTACCACTACTACTTGCGACTTGTTTATTATTGGGGGGAGGGGAGGACTCGTTTTGTATTTTATATTCCCCTCACAGGCCGATATTTACGTTTTTCTTACATTCTGCAATCTAAATAGAGTTAAACAGAGTTCCTGTAGCCTTGTTCTTGCTACGAAATGACACACTTCCACAAAATAAACACCTGCCTGCACGTTTCGCCGAGTCCAGGACAGGTGCACATTCGGCAAGCTGTTGGGGATTACAGGAAGAAATAACGGATGTCCATTACTATTACCTCCAAAATAAAAGTATCCTCTTGTGCAATTCGACGTACGAACGGCTCGTTAGCAGAAGCCTTTTATTTTTTTAGGGCTCTTATGGAACTGGTTTCAAACATTATAGCTATTTGATGCCCTCACTCTTTCTCTCTCTCTCCTCTCTCTCGCTCGCTCTAAAGTCCCCCCTCTCTTCCAGGATGACAGCTTGTGGAGTTGAAGCCACTCTCACTGCCGCCTCGCTGAGGACGGACTCGCAGATGCTGCCAGGCGTGACGAGCAGGACTTGAAGGAAGAACCGCGGAGGACTTCTGAGTGCAAGAGGTGCTGTTCCGCTTCCCGCGTCGTCACTCGTGTCCACCGGCTGGAAAGTCAGAGCTGGGGGGGGAGTTCCTGCGGCGGAGGGATCCGGCGGCTTCCACGTCTCCTCACCTGAAGTGGCTCTTGTCTTCTCCGGTTACCTTCCCGCCGGGAAGACTGACAGACTGCATTCGTTCCCCGAACCACATTAAGGACATTTATAAGCGTCGACAGAGGGAAAGAAGTGTGCCGGCGTCCGCCATGTATCTCTGGAGCACTTCGGGGAAACTTACTTTGCTCGCCTTCACCTTGGTGTCGCAGCTCACAGGTCAGTCGGGAACTTACTGCTACTTCCACTTCTCCTCGCGTCGTCCCTTAACCTCACCAACACAGACTTGCACGAGTGCAAATGTCGAATCAAAATTTAACGCGTGCTTCCCAAGGTGACATTCAATGGTCTATTTAATGTCGTATTTCAGGACACTTTTGGAACCTCTGCATATGCAATTCCTAAATGTGTCAGATGTCTTTTGTTGCATAAATATACTTTTTATTTATTTATTTATTTTTATTTTATTTTATTTTGTTAATAAGAGCATACAGACATGAATCACCATGGCTCATTAACTAATGAAGGACTGTTAGAATGGGCTGTTTCTGGGGGGTTCGCTCCTGAATATGTGTCAGAGGATGGAGGTTGTGGATTAAAGGCTGGAAACACCTGTTTGTTTTTGACAGGATTTGAAACAGGTGTGTTACACATGATTATGTCTTCCAGGGAAGAATAATCCCTTTACAGCTGCTTCAGCGGCAGCTCCGGCATATCTCTCTCTCTCTCTCTCTCTCTCTCTCTCTCTAGCAATGCGTTAAAACCCTCACTTTCCCCGATATCAGTACAGTACATGCAGCCTACTTCCCCCATCTCTTTGATATGGAAAATTGGGGCACGATACAGCTGCTTGAGTGTTTTGCGGATGATTTGCGAAATGTGAAGTTTTTAAATGATTAATTCGAGTGAAAGTTTCAACGGCGCTATCTTCAGGGGATTTTTGACTTGTCAAGATTTTTTTGATTCCCGAGGAGGGCAGAAGCTTCAAGTGAAAGTCAGACTCGCGGTGAAGGCAGAAGAAAAACAGTCACACAGAGAGAATCATTCCCTGTATAGCAACAGTGGGTTCCTGCAAGATTTTATATATATATATATGTATATATATATATATATATATATATATATATATATATATATATATATATATATATATATATATATATATATATAATGTACATACAGTCATAAACTCTGACCCATGGCTTTATTCATTCCTCTTCAAATTGAATTAAACTGTCAGCACCAACAAAGCGACAGCATTCACAAACTCATCCTATTGCACTCCTTAACTCTGTTATGGTCTTCTCCTTGAGAACTGTCCTGCTTTCATACGGGTGGAGCAGGACATATCCATTTAAGTTGGGGAGCTCCATCTGCTCCAGGTGAGTGGATATTAGTTTCAACAGACTTTCATCCAGCAGCCTCTGCTGAGACATGGGCGTGACCTGGAGCTGCACTCTCAGGCCTGATATTACCCCTGGTTTACCAAGGCCCTTGTTTTCTCTTCAGCAATATTGCCAAAACACCCTTGTGCTGACACATGCAATCTCAAGGCGCCTTGTTACACTCACTACCTGAGAAATTCTAACTCTAGTCTGGGTCGACTGTCTTTTGCTGCAGCGCGGGCCGTTAAAAAGACGGCATTAATTGTGCGACACCCCAGAGCCATTTTGTCCCAGTGACCAATCTGGAGTTTTAGCAGCGTGGCGGAGCTCAGTTAGACATGTGCGACAGGACAATACATTCATGGTGGCCAACCTTGACCTTAGTGTTTGACTCACCATCAATCGCCCCGCAGGTGTGTCCTGAAAACATGGAGCGGTCAAGATACAGGGAGGAAGTGCTCATGAATAGCGGCCTGTGGCAACAGGAAAGCTGGGGGCTCCTTGAGTCCCCAATGCAGACTAGTTCACTGGGCAGGAAGTGAGCAAACGTCCTCTGACAAACAAGATAAGACCTCTATTTATGATTTAGTCAAGAATCAGAGTCATGGGGAATGTAACCAGAGTCTTATGTTAGTCGTTAGTAGAAAAGGATGAAAAACTGCCTCCACGTTTGAGAAGCTTACGCATGGAAATTAAATTTTACACACTGTTGATTCTTGATTCAGCTTCTGCATTCCTTTGAGTGTACAGTAAATAAATTAAATATGTACCCTTTGGCCTCGTGTCAGGAGGGATCAGCTCGAGTACCCATTTCTACCTTCTGAAGGGACAAAGCTCTGAAAGTGCACAAGCTGATGAGAGAATATACATCCTCCAGAAGACTCAGAAGACTCCTAACCTCTGGCCTCTCTAGTCATACATCTTTCTTCATTATTAAGAAGTCAACTTGATTATATTTAATTCCCGTGAGCAAATCTTCAATGTGTTGTTTTTCTAACTGCGTTAGTATTTTATAAGGCAAAAAAGAGGAATAACCTCCAATAGTAAAGTCCAAATGCTGAATTTTTTATTTTTCTTATTTTTTACAAAAAGCAGCTACTTGGTTGCAGCAATGAAATCTAATATCATGCTCTGTTTACGCTGTTGTAACCTCATAGATTTCTGAATATTTTCCATTCAGTTGTGGACAGTTATGGACCATTTGGTTTAATCATTGCTGTATCAGGTTTAAAAATGTCTTTAAAATTATATAGTAAACTGATTTGGATGGATGTTGGCAAATTGGATTATTCTTGACGTCCTGGTGTTTTCAAAGAAGATTGATGTTGAATTGGCACTTTTGAATAATTACTTCCTTTGTTTGCTCAGGCAGTAGAATAATAAATATTATACAGTTGTGTTCATAAGTTGACATACCCTGGCAGAATTTATGATTTCTTCGCCATTTTTCAGACAATATGAATGATAACACAAAAACCTTTCTTTCACTCATGGTCAGTGCTTAGGTGAAGCCATTTATTATCAAACAACTGTGTTTACTCTTTTTAAATCATAATGACAACAGAAATTATACAAATGACCCTGATCAAAAGTTTACATACCCCAGTGTTTGCCCCCTTTAACATCAATGACAGCTTGGAGTCTTTTGTGGTAGTTGTGGATGAGACGCTTTATTTTCTCTGATGGTAAAGCTGCCCATTCTTCTTGGCAAAAGGCCTCCAGTTCCTGTAAATTCTTGGGCTGTCTTTTATGAACTGCACGCTTGAGATCTCCCCAGAGTGGCTCAATGATATTGAGGTCAGGAGACTGAGATGGCCACTCCAGAACCGTCACTTTATTCTGCTGTAGCCAATGACAGGTCAACTTGGCTTTGTGTTTTGGATCATTATCATGTTGGAATATCCAAGTACGCCCCATGCGCAGCTTCCGGGCTGATGAGTGCAAGTTTTCCTCTAGTATTTTTTGATAACCTGCTGCATTCATCCTGCCATCAATTTTAACCAAGTTTCCCATGCCTTTGTAGCTCACACATCCCCAAAACATCAGCAATCCATGTTTTACAGTAGGAATGGTGTACCTTTCATCATAGGCGACTCGACCATGCAGCCCATTTTTCTTCAAGTGCCTCCTTATTGTGCATCTTGAAACATCCACACAACTTTTTTCAGAGAGTCCTGTATTTCAGCTGAAGTAATCTGTAGGTTTTTCTTTGCATCTCGAACAATTTTCCTGGCCGTTGTGGCAGAAATGTTTGTTGGTCGACCTGATCGTGGTTTGGTTTCAACAGAATCTCTCACTTTCCACTTCTTCATTAGAGTTTGAACACTGCTGATTGGCATTCTCAGTTCCTTGGATATCTTCTTATATCCCTTTCCTGTTTTATACATTTCAATGACCTTTTCCCGTAGATCTTTTGACAATTCTTTTGCTTTCCCCATGACTCAGTGCAAGGGTCTGTCAGGAGCCCAGAAACTCATTGCACCTTTATACACACACTGATTACAAGCAGACAGATCACAGGTGTGGATGGTTACCTTTAGTAGCCATTCAAAAGCATTTGTGTCAACTTGTGTGCAGGTGATGTATGTAAACTTTTGATCGGGGTCATTTGTGTAATTTCTGTTGTCATTATGATTTGAAAAGAGTAAACACGGTTGTTTGATAATAAATGGCTTCACCTAAGCACTAACCATGAGTGAAAGAGAGGTTTTTGTGTTATCATTCATATTGTCTGAAAAATGGCGAAGAAATCATAAATTCTGCTAGGGTATGTCAACTTATGAACACAACTGTATATTGTATATTTTGTACAACTGAAAACCCCAAAAATTCTAGAATTAAAGGCAAATTGGGCCATCTAGCAAACAAGGCTGTATCTGTAACAGTCATATTCCATTGCTGTCCTCCCTCCCTAGTACTTTCCTTTCAGTCCACCTCAACTGCTTCTATATCACACTTGCTACTTCTCCATTTTATGAGCATTACATGGCACCCACCGCATGCATGTGTGAATTTGAGGTGCGAATGCATTTTCATGAGCACACGCCCTAATCTTCAGGCTAGATGTCCCTTATCAAAGGGCACTTGTGGGGTATATGCCAAGCCTTATCACCTGACCAGCGCTCGCACAACTCTTGTATTCTAAACACACCATCTGGCAAAAGAACGTCTTCATTTGTTTTCCAGGTGGGTTCCACAATGGACGTTACTTATTTAACAAGGTCAATCCATGCGAGCTTCAAAGACTCCATCGGGACGGTGGGGGTGTCGACGCAACAAAGCGCTTTTTTTCTCCCAGTGATTTAGACTCATGAACACGGAGGCTGTAGACATTGCTGCATTACATTTTTTTACAACCGGGCCAGAACCTATTATTAAAACAACATCTCGTGTAGCGTGCGTAGAGACACAATATATTCTAGTGTGACAGCAATGGTTTGTTTCCTGTTCCGCTCCCGCCCATGTTTTTCCATCACGAAATAGATGTCCCCTAAGACTGGCGCAGGGAGGGCCATGGAATGCACTATGCCCAACAACTATGGCCTTATCTCTAATTGCCTATTTCTTAGAATAATACCAAATGGATGTGCAGCAAAGCCCCTTTCCACTTTGAGCCCGGATTAGAGCAGTTTGAAGACAGCACTTCTCGTGTTTTGTCCTGGCGACGGGTACAGTTTTGATTTGACGGGGGAGATTGAGGGATTTGTCGGTACATACGTAATGACACGGAAATACAACGGTGCACTTTTTTTTTTTTTCCGCTCTCTCTCAGTCGCAGCGCTCCGCTGTCCAATCGTCAGTCGGTGACAGTGTGCCAGTACCCCTCATAATCCCGTGTATTTACACCCACTGCAAAGCTCAGGAGAACAAGAACCTGAAGGGAGATTAGAGAGAGTTCAACGCCACACTAGAGAAACAATGAGTGGGAGACATTTGCACTGTAGTCGCAGAAAGGAACAAAACAAAAAAAACATGGCTTTTGTGATTTATGGTGTTTTTCAGCATGCACACTTTGAGAGACAGAGACAAAAAAAACATTGATCTTGTGGTTTTACACTTTTCTGTTCAATTTTGAGTTCGATTTGTAGACAGGAATCTATTGGTTTTGCATTACACACACAGTGGGTGTGTGCGTGTGCGCGCGTGTTTTGTGCGTCACTGCTCATCTATGTTTCTTTGTTGTCCATTTTGCCTTTATTGTTGTTTGGTGTAATTGTTGTAATCATTTGCAGTTGCTTGCTGGGCCTTTAACATGTCATCATGGCACATTAAATTGCTTTTTACGCAACGTGTATCAGTAGTAATGTAAGTGGGTTTTTTGTTGTTGTTGTTTTTTTGGGGGGTGGGCATTGTTTTATGGATATTTAACATGCAACATTCACTTGAAACAGTGTGTCATGCATATACATTGAAGCCTTAGTTTGATTCTAAAAATACTGTAATTCAGCCTGGGGTCATGTAAACACCTTCATCTAATTATATTAGTTTAATTAAAGTCACATTTGTGGGATTAATGCAGAGATTAAAGAATGTGGAGCACTGCAGTATTAGCTGCATATTTTAAAGGCAGCCTTGACCTCCGAGGACCACGTTTGACGAGTGGCGATTCCTGCCCCACATCCAGTGAGTCACCACTATTTTTAAGTGCACATAAACATTCATATTTTTGCCTCAACACAAGATTAGCCGCGCCTCGAACAGTAAATAGCCGTTGTGGTGGCGGATGAAGTGTGTGGTTGTTTCGCTGTGTCACACGCTAATGCCGGCGCAGGCCGAGTCAGACAGAGGGGCTGCAGTGTGTCAGCTCCGGCTATGATGTGCGTATTGGGACGTGCGGATGTGTTCGTTGCCCCTTCTTGCATTTTCTCTGATGTCACATCTCCATCCGTGGACGCAGAGGCAGAGCGGCCTTCCCTCAGGGGTCATGAGAAAGGCACTGGGCGACTTTCCCAACATTCGGCCCTTGCCTGGGGACTCTTAAAGGGACAGATACACATACCTCCTCTCATCCCTCTCTCCTCTCTCTCTCTCTCCCTCTCTGTGTTTTCCACTTTTGAAACATCATCTCTCACACATGGACAGAGTGACATGCATGAGGGTATTTTTGTTTCTCCTGCCCATATAATGAATTAGTCAACAGATGCCTGCAGGCTCTGGTAGGAATCACTCCTGGACAGGTTTTCCATTGGGTTTTATATATGGGCCCCATAAGCAAAGTCATTCTCTGATGATTTTTATTTCTACACAGTCAGCAGGCTCGCAAAGGCTCCTGCACTGCATCTATAAATAAAAACAACACATATGGGACATGTATGGAGATGTTATCATCGGTTGTTTGTTTAATATTGGCATGTGAGTTGCACACACAAAACCTGCCTGTCTGATGGCTTTCTACCGCCAAAACAAAAAATACCTGAGATTGAACAGTCGTCATGCATTCAAGGGTGACTAGTTCAAAATAATGTCTGCGCTGACTTCACCATCACGGAAAGACCAGTGAAAGGCTTTTGTATATTATGTAGTAGATAGATAGAGAGAGAGATAGAAAACTTTATTGTCTGTCCCAGATGGTGACAGAAATTCTTCTTCGACAGGCCTCCCAAACACATGCACATATTCCCATCAAGACACATTTTACAGGATAAAAATAAGTAAATACATAAATACAAAAAAAGTATGCAGTAGAATGTGCAGTATACTGTATTAGATGCAGAACGGCAAAAATGTACTTAGTCAAAAATATGCAGCTGTCACTCAAAGCAAACATTTTTTTAAAAAAAAGCCCAATTTACATTTAAAATAAAATGTTTTCAATTCACCACAGCATAAAAAGACATTAGTTTGAGTCTGAACAAAAACGGCCTAAAATGATTCCTTATAACAGAACCACTTGACAAGTCTTTTGTTAGGATATGGCTGCCTATGAAAAATATTTTTTCTCCATTCAACTCTTATCTAATGGCCTCTGAAGGGGTCTCCAAAGGTCAAGGTTTGTTTTCCTCCAGACTTTTCCCCACCCGCAGAGGAGACGGTTACTAATACTGGAGTTACAGGCAGAACTGCAGGCTACATGGCAGCCTTGCCAGTTTGCCAAGATGACACCGCTGCAGTGATCCGGCCCAGCTTCCAACCATGCCACTGACAGATGTTGCAAGACATAGTCAACAACTGTTTCCACATATCCTTTTCTTTAAAAAAGGAAAAAAAAATGTGGACAGACGGGAATTGAGGGCATGGGCAAGGCTTAGACAAGATAGCCCTAAATTATTCTTACTTGGAGGTACTTAGGTGGGGGTGGGGGTTAATGCTTGATGCACTTATTACTTCAGGCATGTTGACATAATCCTGGTTTTCCTCTTGAAGTGTTTGCTAAGTTCATAATTAAGCTCTCATACACCCATATGTGAGTTTCTATCATTTTTGTTTTTCTTTATTTCTTGATTTTTTTTTTCTGAATTTGTTTTTCCAAAACACATCCCCAAAAGAATATACAAAGCTTTAATTATTCAATAAAAAATACTATAAGTACAACACACACAGGCCTGACAGTTTAGGACGATTTAACCTTTATTATCATGCCTATTTATGTATACTGCATAATCACAGTTTTGTACATACCTCAAACAACCATTGTGATTTGGTAACCAAGAGATGCTTCTCTCTGCTTCTGTCTGGCTGATTGTCAAAAAAAAAAAATCTCCCCCCACAGAACATCTATTTTCCCAGTCTCTTACAATACCTAAGCACTCTTGATGTAGTCACATCTCTGACCTCGGCATCAATTTTTCAACATCAGTTCACGCACAGTTATCTTTTCTGGCAGGTTGACATCTTGCTTTGATTTTTTTTTTTTTTTTTGCAATGAGACTGAAATCAATTAATCATTTACTGACTTCGATGATTACCGGAGAAAAGGAAAACCATTTTTCATTTTTTAATATTGGTTGCAGGTCGTATATTTTAATAGCTGTTACTGTACTTGTGTTTGCTATACTGCTCTCCATTCTTGATAAGCTGACCCAAATACCTGAGAAACATAGAATGGTAACACAAAGCAGTGACCCAACAGCACTTTCAAAGATTACAGATGGATTACATACTAACGTCATACCTGCGACTGTAAAGCAGGATGGCAGGATGTTCTTTCCTTCATCAGTTGTCATGACTTTAGGTCTTCAAGCTTTTCTTTTTCTGATGTATTTCACTTTTAAATTTATTTTTTGATTTTAGTGTTTCTATTTTATTTATTTTACTGTTGGACAAATATTAATATTAGCAAAGAAATCAACGTCAACGCGAACATTTTACAGACGCCCACTTTTGCAATAGCAAAGACTGCTGTTGCATATTTTCTTGAAAATTGTACATATTTTTCAGAACATTTCTTCCAATTTGCCCATACTAAAGGTTGCTGCTAAAGTGCTTGAAGACGTCAAGCAGTCCCTCTGTCAGAGACGCTGCAGCGAGTGGACACCTTTGCTCTTGGAAAAATGCCTTTGACATTTACGAAAGTAAAATTACATTGGCCCAGTGATAGTAATTGTGTATGAGGCGACGATAGCAGCAGGTAACTGTGTGGAAAAAGTCATTATAGTCCCATTATGAAGATGTGGCTTATAGAGTCTTTTGGTGCTCAGTGAGGTACGACGAGTGAAGAGGTTCCGTTTGAAAGACGGCAGGAGACAAGGGAACGGTTAGGCCCACTGTGGGTTTTATAAAGGAGCTATCCTTAAAAGACACCTGTGAAAATCATTCATGGACAGTAACATGTGTAATACTCCCCTAGAGATGTTGAGCGGAGGTATAAAACTGCATTTTTATATATATTTTTAATCTCCTTAAAACTCAAAATTCTACCATGTACCTAGAATTTAGAGACCAGCTTGTATAATATATTGTTATCCATATGAAAGAGGCTTGACTTGAGTACAGTCACAGTCCTGCACTTGTCATGACAATCGGGGGTATCATCAGTATCACAAGTGGAAAAGTGGAAGAAGCTCTCTAGCCTGCAAAAGAAGACTGCTTATATGGCTGATTGCAACCAAAGTTCACTTTGCTCAAAAATCCGTTTGTGACTTAATAAAATTAATCGTATTCATTCATTCGTTTTGAAAGCGGTATCAAAAATGCATGACCAAAGCGAGGCACAAATGTACTGATTGTTAGTGTTCAAGCTGTATTGCTGTTAAGTCAGTATAATTGACAACTTACAATCTATTTGGCAAGTTGTGTAATCGCCCCCACCCCCCTTTTTTTAGGTTACATGTTTTGTAACCTACCATTTTTGCTGAGAACAGCTATACTTGCCAGGTCAGGTGTGAATTATGAAAAGCATTTTTGCCAATGGACTAATGACTTTGGCGTGACATAATATTAGTCCTGACTGGGTTTTCACCTTTGGCAAGAGTCCGCCAAGCTATTTCCAGCTGTTTCTAGTCCTCATGCTGAGCTAATGTGGCCGTGGCAGTAGCTCCTTACATAATGGATAAGATGGAGAGAGTTATCACTATTCTCATACAACTCTTGTGCCGTGACACAATATTTTCAAAAGAAAAAAATTAAAGTACATAAATGAACACCGCTGAATCTAACAAATTAGCCAACAAACCATGTTAATCAACTGGTAATCTTGTGCAGATACAAATGTAAACAGCTAGCAGCTGTAAAAGCCAAGACTAAACATCATTGTACAAAGTTGTCTTATTATTATTTTTTCAGTAAAAAGGTACCTATAAATTAGCCCTTATTCCCTTACACTTCCTTACACCCCAGCTCCATCTCCAAACAGCAGTGGGAGCTCAACACCAAAGATGTGCATAATCAAATGAAACAGATCTGGACCTTGACGATGACATGACAAAGTCTCCCCCATCCTCCTTTGTGAGTGGCACACCTTCTGTTGAAGAACGGTAGAGATGCTCCTCTGAAGGACTCGCATGCTGACCTGAAAACAGATTTTTCTACATCGTCACGTCCTCCAGTGTAAACTGCTCTGCTGTTGATTGAGTCACGCCAAAAGGATAAACGTGAATGAACCCGTCGGTAGTGAAACTCCGATACAAGGGAGTCTGCCTGTCTTTGAGTGATCAGCTTGACACCCTGAGGGCTACGTGATCGGAGACAGGAATGAAACCAAAGTCTTTCATAAATGCTCGGGGTTAAGTCGGGGTCTCCTGCATCCTCAATCCATGGGATCCTTCAGCCCACCGTGATGAAAAAGTAGTCCCTCTATCAATCATGTCATTCACTCTCACGTGTCTGCGAGGTTCCATCGGGCAAGCCTCCCTGCCGTCTCAGCACTCCCTGCTCCGCTGCAGGCCATTTTATTATTAAAATGAGTCATTTTGTTTTGGCAATAGAGAGGAATAATCTTTGTCCTTTCTTAATATATCTCTTCTTCATGTCGTCTTCCTCCCCATGTCTTTAACGGATGATACATCTCCATCCTCCTCCGAGTTCCCTCCTTTTCTTTTTTTTCTTTTTTTTATCTTGTCAACCGACCCTCCTCCTCCTCCCTCTCCTCTTTCTCATCTCTCCTGAGGGCTTCAGCTCCAGCATCTCATCAGCATCAGCATCTCGGGTCAGCCAGGAGGGTTAAAGCGCAGGGGGGGGTTGGGGTGGTTATCATCCACCATATATGTGTGCAGTTTGTGCGCATGTGTGTGTTTGTGCGTGAACCTCGGCGCCCTCAGACTTTTATGTGTTTACTCTTTATCATTTCAAATAACTTCTTTCCCCGTCTCCCCCGCTATCTGGCTCCTTTGCTGCCCGCTCCTTGCCTCCCTTGGTGCTGTGTGCAATTATGAGCTCTTATCTGTTTTTCTGTCACACACAACTACACTCCAGAGAGAGCTCAGTTGATGTCATTATCCGCGATAATGGCTCGGAGGTGCGGTACCCCCTTCCTTGACCCGCTCCACCAAATTCAGTGTAATTACTATTTATTGAAAATATCCCCCGCGTTGCCGCCCTCGCTGTGGTCTCCCTTTTGGCTAATGCACCTTTCTCCTGACAGTGATGGGCCTGGATACGTGTTAATACGCTGCTAATGTGATCCTTCTTACAATATAGGAAGGGATCCCTGCCAATATTGGTATAATTGGATTTCTCTTTCATTTTCAGTCCGAGTGACAACAGCTCCCAGAGAAAACATGCTGTCATCAGATAAGGTGAAGGAGTGCTTTTTAGAAACGCGTCTTAATTCGTGTTAGTACTCCAAATGAAATGACACACCATCGGAGAGCAAGAAGGCATTGAGCTCTTACCAGACAGAATGTATTTTTTTCTGTTTTGCTTGCCACAGTGGTTTAAAGGTCCAGTGTGTGAAATGTTTAAGGAAGCCCGGTGTTTAAGGAAGCCCACCTTGACAGCGCGTTTTCCTTAAATACTGGATTTCCGTGAAAAATGACGGCGCAATATGGCAGCTAACTAGAAGCAAGACTGCTGCTCAGTGTATATTCTTATATATATGAAAACCCTTCAGAGGGTAGGACAACCAAATTACCTCTACTGTAGTGTGACCATACACTTTTATTAATGTGTTTATGGGCATTATGATGAGTTTTTACCAATATAAAAATCATAAATCAAGCCAAATATTTCACACTGGACCTTTAAGAAAGTGGATGTTTCATTTGCAGGGTTTTGGCAGTCAGTTGTCGCAGGCTTTGCTAGGAGCTCTTTAGCATTAACTCAGGTCAGGCTCCAGTTGGTTGTGACACATTGGACTAGTGCACACTGCAACCCACCAGGATTTTGTTTAGATCAATGTTCCATTGCAAGTGACACCACGTTTTTATGACCACTTGAAAGCGATTTTACTGGGTTTACGAGGGGTTTGTGTCCCTAGCGCTGTGTTAGCCACGGTGCTTGGCTGGTGGCCTTTTGGTCTCAATCACATGGACGTCACACTGGCCTTTGTAATATAACTGGATAAGGGTTAGAAGAAATGACAATAGGTTTAACTTTAGGACCTCTTGTTTTTTTTTTTTAAATGATGGGTTTGACTTCCCTGTCAAACCACAAACACACGGACAAAGACGAGGCTCAGTTACAGTCAAAATGTACAGTATGTCATCACCGCTTGGTACAACAAAACAACATCAGTTGAAGAGCTGTGATTGCTGCAGTGCTTGGGTACACAGGAAAAGGAAATGCCTTTGTTGAAGTCAAGGAAGCATCCCCTCGCTTCCTCTTCATCTGCAGACTTCTGTACATTACCCGCCTTCTTCCTAATTATAATGTACAGCAGGACTGTTGCTTCACTTTAAACAGCCATTGTTGACAGAATTAGACTGAGTGCGTTGAGCCACTAGGACAGCGTTTCATTTTTGCTGCAGCGCTGCTTCATATAGGCCATTTATTTGTCCTTGCACAGACTCTTCCCCTCACTCACACAGTAAATCCCTCCACGGGGCATTGATATCCGTTGCTCGGGCACAGCCATCCTCTCATGCAACCATTGTTAATTGTGAAATTCACAAAGGATCCATGGCCCGGCAGAAAGGCCAAATCAGTTTACACGTCGCAAATATCTGACGTTGGCTCTATTTTTTTGGCTTCCTCGACCAAGAACAATAGATCATAAACTGTCGTGTAACTACGAGACAGGAAAGTGCTCAGGAAAGGCTGCGTTTAACAGAATTCTATTCACAGCGTTAAGCGGCGCTCTCCTCAAAAGTGTCCCTTTGCCTGTGTCCACTGCCGCTGCCTGCAAATCGGTTGATTCCACCTCTTCTCCCTTCATCTCCGTCCCCCTCTATTTGTATGCAGCAGTGCTACTGTATATGGTCTCTGAAGCACTGTACAGCAGGCTCTGAAAGCCCCCATAATCTCCACTGCACATGTGTTTGAAGAGGTGGAAGTCTTTCAACTGAACGCTAAACAGGATCTATTAGGATTAAGTCCGGGTTTCAAGCACTTTATTGCTGACTCTGTTTCAGAACTCGCACCGTGAAAATTCTCGCCACTGGAAATACAAAGCGACGGATTTTCCCAGTGTCGCACGCGGAGTCTCACTTTTCATTTGGAAAGCATCAACAGAGAGGAAGCCTCTGAGCTGGGTACCGTCATTGATGTTTTGGCTGTTCATTAGTGACTGGTCATTATGTTCACTGATTTCCTGAGGCCAACCATCCATGAGGGTCCATTAGCCACAGACGTTAAGAGTAATTAGGCAAAGTGCTCACTTTTTTGCGCCCATATTCTCACTTAGTGTTATGTAGATGTTTATATGATGACTTGAGGACAATTTGCAAACAGCATTAGTTCGACCTCTTCATGCTCCAGCTTTGTATTCCCAAGGAACTTGAATCGCTGTATTGCAAACCGTATATGTCTCTGACTGAGTGAGAAGGCGATGCAAAGATGAAAAGAATCCAAAAAAAAAAAAAAAATCAGTGCTTGTCGGATGGTATCGCCCACACGGACCACATTGTACGTACATGTATGCACACAAAGGCCTTATTAAATGTCTTCATCACACTGTCACATGAGATGAAAATCCTCATTTCTGCGCAACATGTTCTTTGTCCTGTTTTGAGACCCCGCAGTGCACTCGCTTCACTCTCCCTTGCGCTCGGCGTGCACCCCCACGCCGCCATCCACCACACTCCCGCCAATTCCCTCAATGGGAACACTTTAATCATGATGGCAGAAACATACATCCCCACCCCCTCTATCCGCTTGCCTGCTCGCTCACACACACACACGCGCACACGCACGCGCACACGCACGTGCAGTCATCCACTCTTTTTTAACACATATCCTCTGGGAGGACAAAAGGCGCGCCTTGTCTGATCCATAATCGCTCTCCCGAGTTCCATCCCCATCGGTGCGCCCACTCTACCCTTCCTTCCATCACCATCCTCAGGAAGATAACTTTACGGATTTGGTTTAGTAACAGAATTGGCACAGACACGCACACATGCACACACACACGCACGCATCCGCGCACGCACACAATGGCGGAGGAATACTAGTTTCCTTCTCATCTCCCCCTTGACACTACCTGTCAGCGAGCGAGACATCACACGGCGAGGCACCGGAGAAACCATCAGAACTCCCCTTAACCACCGAAACTTGTCGCTCATCTGTCTTTTACCTCCTCCCCGCGCTAAAAATAACCCTGAGCTGTCATGTGCGACTACATTTTTCTCTCACTCCTTTACTATGGCCCGCTCCCTCTTTTGCTCACTTTTCTCCAATGTGTTTGCAGTTCACTGGCTGCGCGTCCACTCTTTAGGGCAGTGTCCAGAACCAGATTTACCAGCGACAACACATCAGTGATTCCGTCTCTGCACACAAGTGAGATCATTAGAGTCGCACAAGTCAGTGGTCCGTTCGGGAAGATTGCAAAGAGGAAGGAAATTCCTTCGCTCAAAAACCTTCTCATGCATCAGTCTGATTTCACTAGCAATTATTATTACTTTTATTTCCTTCCAGCCTGTTTTTCCCCCCCAAGATTGCTTATAGGTAGGGAACTCACACTTATTATATGATTTCAATGGTAGAGAAATGAATCATGGTGGGCACAATTGATTGACATATTTACTTTTATTTTGAAAACCTGAGTGTGCCTAACCCTGTATAGAGACTATCCCATCGGTCAACACACATTGAATTTGAATATTTGATCTTTATCACAAATGGATTCCTCATTTGTCTTCCTCTACCTGTTTGATGAATGGGTTATGTAAATAGCTGGTTTCAGACAGATCAGTGTGATTAATTGTAACGGGGCCTCTGACCTTAACCCTGTGTGAGAGTGATCATTCTTTGGTCCCCTCCCGGTTAACTTATTTTCTTCTGAAGCTCACACTGTGTAGCTGTCCTTACTAAAGACAGGGTTTTAAACATGGGAGAATATAGATTTAATTCATTATCAATTCATTCTTTAAAATGACCAGTGTGTATTTTGGTTAAGGAAGTGTCTTGTTAGAAATACCAATGTTGACACCAATTGTGTAGCCCTCATTTAAAAATGTGAACAATAACTACCAAGACTGTTTATAAACACACAGTCAAATAGTCCGCCCTCTCTGTCCTGATTGTAAATAGATCGACTGAAGTTGCGTGTGAATGTCATCCGGTTCTCCACCGTTTTACTCGTTGCCTCATTTTAGAGCGGAGTATACAGAGAGAGGTTTGTCTCAGCGTAGTTTAACATGTACTCAGCTGGGTGATGAAAACCCAAGGTTATGCACACTGATGCGGTGTGCGACACCTCCCCGAGCTTCTCAATAAATCATAAACCCACCGAGTAGAAAACACGACAGGGTGGAAACCGTGCAGCTGCAATGACAAAAGTAATGAGCGCCGCCTGCACCTTGCTGCTAACTTCCGTGAGCAACACACTGCAGGGACGACATTGTGCCTTCATATCTCATGAGTAATTTTGCCAGAAGAATCAAGAATGTCAGTTTTGGGGTGGAGGTAGGTGGGGAGGGGGGTCTTTTTTTGATTAATTACAATTCTTTTTATTTTTTCATTTTCATTTTTTGTACTTGGACAGAGTTTTATGATGTATTCTCAATGCAATGCTTGTTTGTCTCACCAAACCAAACCCAACTTATTGACAAGCTGAGCAGCATCTTGACATTTTAAATGAATCTTTAACACTGGGACATTAAAACTCCATACCTCTAAAACTGGATATGTTTCATTATAATTCAAGTCTAATGTCTGTCTAGTCAGTTATGCACATAGGACCCTGTGTGCGGTAAAAACAGTGATAGAAAATGGATGGATGGACTTCATGAATGAATGAAGTGCATAGTGCTTGAACTGATCCAAAATTACTCTTGAATTAACTGTAGAATGTCTGTCACACAGCTAAACCAGCAGAACAACTTTGCTTTCTATTATATTCTATTTATATACAGTATGTGTGTGCCCTTCACTGCACAGACTTCAACAACACCAACTAGGCTTCCCAGTTGATAATTGCTCTTCCTTGAAACTGTCAGGGAAACTCCTCAAAGGCCCTTTCATGACTCCACTGCCAACAGGACCATTTAGTCGATTTTAAGCTGCAAAACCTGCACCCTAGGATTTCCTCTTCAACAAGACTTTGAAAACATGAAGAGATTGAAAATTCCCCTAATGTGTTGCATAACTTCCAGAGAAGCAGAGTTATATAAAGGCCTGTTCAATAGAACTTGGAATTGCTCAAACACGGACAAATATCACTTTGAAAGGTAAAATGTAAAACCATCTGGACATAGTTTGGACCTGGTATCTTTAAGGTGGCAATTCCCTTTATGGTCAAGACATTATGGAGGAATAGCAAAGGGACATCTTAAGGAATAATTAGTCAGTCAGAAAAAGACAGTGAAATTAATAGGCCAAGGAAAAGGGCAGACAATCTAAAGAAGATTTTGTTGAGAGCAGAGGTGGAGGGAAGAGCATGGAAAGGGAGAGGAGCGATGGGCCAGGAGGGAAAGAGGAGAGCAAGAGGAGATGAAGAGTGCGACAGATAGAGTCAGATACTGAGCTGGAGATTTGGCTGTTTAATCGAGTCGGTGCGGATTAGAGCTGGATTATGTGGGAATTGCAACATAGCAGCAAATTAGCCCGGTAGCTTTAATCTGAGGGGCGGACAAAGCCGAAGTACTCAACCAGACAGCAGCATATGTGTGGTGTGCATGCATGCGTCTGTGCTGCCGTGTAAATATGTGTGTGTGCATGTGTGTAATGAGGTGACATCGTTAATGTGTACCACTATGATATATTGACTCTGCATTCACCCAGTTTGTGTTACAAACTCTCAGTCAAACCACTCTTTGAGTAGGAGTTCCCTACTGTTTTGTCAGCCAATCAAATAGTCCCAAAATGTCGTATTGTGACTATATTTTAATGAGAATTGTTCATCCTTTGTATGATTTTGGGCTTGAGAACAGAAGTTACCAGCCAATAAGGGGAAAAAATGCAGTTAGTAATTGTAGTTGTTGACTACACCAGATCACCGTGGCCTGGTACAATCTCTGTGAAAGCATGCACATGAACACAGCACATACAGTAAATATACAGTATGCATATCCACACAAAACACACAGTATATTCACACACACACACACACACACAAGTATTTTTAATGACTCTAACCCAGCATCTTTAAGAATAAGGCCAATCTGTAGTCGGGAGAAGAGAAAAACATGTAATTACTGACTTAATAATGGGTCACATACTGTTGTAAATGTATGTGTGTATCTGCGTGTGAATGGAATCAGGAAAGTGCCTTGAAGGTAACATTTAAAGCGCATTCCGAGACAACGCTAGCCCTTCCCCACTTCATCTGCGCCCCTCGCTGCCTTTGTGTCAGAGTCGTTCTGGCTGGATTTAAATCACAGTCCCTGCAGAAGGAAGTGGCGCGTCTGTTGGCTACCTCGGAGCACAGTGAAAATTCCCTCACAGGCTAAAGATGTTGTCTCGTATTTGCAGATTTCATGCCAAACGCACTGAACCACAGGGCTTGTGGCCTGTTTTTTCTCCCAAAACCACGCAGACAAAGCCAAATTATGAGTCGTTTTCCTTCATTTTCCTTTGTTGTCTGTACATCAAGGTAGAGAAATGTAATTTATGATATTGGGTAAGTAAAGAATCAGGGACTTCAAGAGTAATACGGACCGTACCGGTTCAGGTGAGGTAAGAGTCGTCAGATGTGTTGTCATTGCTATTTGCATCCCTGGACAGCAAAATGACCCTTCTTCATAGACATGTCCATTGTCAGTATTCGTATGGTATTTTCCCTACATCCACAAGCTACAAAGGATCCTCCTCAGTGCTCTCACAATGTGATACGTTTTATCTGCCAGACATAAGCCTGGATGGGATAATGCATTATGCTGCTGTGCACGCTCTGTTCACAACTAATCTCGCAGATTTATCAGTCTGATATGTTTTGTTCACATTTAAAAATGCATATTCAAGGATTTCCCACGGTTGCTGGGATTTACCAGTATTGGAAAAAACAATCATTTATTGGAAGTTGTGTAGTTTACCTCGATCGATTGCAGACTTGGTGTGAAAGATTAGAACCTCCTTATCATCTTTTGTATTTGTAAAAATGTATGTCTTTTTTTTTTTTTTAAATAACCAAACTAAACTTAACTAAACTGGCCGCTACAGTTTTGATTCTGCCATAAAACATATGATGGTCATTCTGGTGTCTGTAGTGACCATTTTTGAGGAACCTTTGATATGTAGCTTCCATTTTTAATAATTAATTTTATTACACCTGGGAAGTTTGTCAAGACCTTTCAAAATACACTATGCCATTCATTCCATACCATGTAAGCTGTGGTAACATCAAGATGTCAGTCATTGTTAAATGATTCCAACTTTAGTACACCTCATCCAAACCCAAGTTACTTCCTTGGCCTTAACGTTGAACCGGAACAGCAAGATCAAGATCATAAACAACACATGAAGAAACCAGTCGCAAAACCGAGTCGAGGAACCAAACATGCAAAATAAAATAATCAATCAATAAGTGGATTCCCCTTCTCTCCCTTTCAGTAAATGTCCAGTGCTCAACACCTGGAGCTAAAAGCTGTTCCTATTCCCACATCAGCCCCGTCGATGCCATAATCTTGTATCGACAACCAACAAGATTACAAGCTGAAAAGCAAGAGGAAGTGGGGAACTCTTATCATTTTTTACTTTTTGAACTTCCTTGAGAGCAAAGAAAATGGAAAATAATAACACAGAGCGAATACCTTTTCTAGCAGTCGATAAACAACATCACAGCCTAGCACCCCTGGGGAGCTGCAGGGCAGATCAAGTGCAAACTAACTTCTGAGGCCGGAGCAGGATGCAGCTATCACCTCTAACCATCGTCTAATTACCGCTGCTCTCGGGACTGATACCAGAGGTGATCTTTGTCTACGGTGGAAGATCAACAAACTAAACGGCCCGCGATGGGGCGGTGACTATTTAGGAGGGGGATAGCGACGTCCCGGAGAGTCCAGAGTGCTTGGTTCAGTAGGAGAGCGTCTTGCATTATGCATGGCGGTTGTTATTTTCATCACATGGTGCCGTCAGGCGTCATTGTCGTTCCTGCCCCGTCAGCACAAATCGCACCGTGTTCACAGATTGTTGTTTGGGCGTCTACTTTAACCCTCTCACCCCATTTTCTCCCCCTACCATCGCCTCACTTTGCCCCGCTGCCTCATGGAAATGGCTTTAGAGGACCCAACGGGTTCCATTAACTGGCCGCGTCTCCAGAGTGGCGCGTCTCCAGGTCTTAAAGAGGGGAGCCTGGCTCCATAAGCTGAGCTGCTTGTTGTCACAAAGCTGGATGGAGAAAGTGGCCCCGCTCCGGAGTCCATGCATTATTTCACACAGCAAGTGACAAGCGAGCGCGCAGACACAAATGCCAACAGACGCTCGGGTGTCAGCAAAGAGGTGCGTTTGTGTCCGCGGCCGTGTCTTCTGTGCGCGCACGCAGCAGCTGCTGCTGCTGTGCCGTTAAGCCAACGGCATACGGCATCGTCGGCAGTCAAATAACCCAGATTAGAGTTGCACTGGATTTAGGGAAGTTGTTGTTGTTGTTTTTTTTTTTTCAAGGCCGGGTCTGTTAAAAGAAGAGCGCTTTCCAAAACTAGTTGCTGCCGTGTCTCAAAGCTCCCTTTGACACATTGCACGTTGACATGTAGAGTTTCTATTTTGAAGGTTTGCTTAAAATCTGAAGATATTCTATTTTTGATGAGTAATTTGGTTCAGATAAGGGAGTCTAGGTAAAGCCTAGTGGCCTCATAGTGTGGAGCTAGAAGAAGCAGAGTTAAACAGAAGCATCCAAAGAAAGGATTTCAGGAAATAGTTTGAATTGGGCCAGTTGTCTCCAGGTCTGCTGCTCTTAACGTTAATGAACGCAACGCAGTTGTATGGTGAAGCCAGCTCGTTGGTCATCTGAGCGCATTGGAATGGTTGCTGCGCCGGACTTTCACTCAAACCTCCTTCTAGCCATCAATTTTGCACACAAGATTGGACTTGAAAAAGATAAAGGACGTCTTCAGTGAGAGTCTAAGATAATATGGTTTAAAATCCACATTCAAAAGCTTTATGAAACCTCTCGCTGTTAGAAGATCTGCAGAAAGGTGCTCGGTGGTTGTGAAATCTAGATAACTCAGATCCACCCACCATGAGTGGGCTGTGGTTTGTGTCACATTTCTCTCTGAGGAACATTTAATGAAACCCATTTTTCCCTGTTTCCCTGTTCGCACCTACGTACAGCCTCTCGTGCACTGGAAGACGAGAACGTGACGCGTTGTTGTGTGGAAGCTGCAGCACCAATTTTCCCTGCAATCAAGTGTGATACAGTAGCAACGGAACACAGCTTTTTTTTTTTTTTGCTTGCTTAATGGATTATTTTATCTGAAAAAAGCCCCTTTAATTATTATGTAATTATGTGATTAATGTCTACCATTTGGTCAACACGGTTCTGACTGGTATCAGAGTTGAAGGCAGGTCCCGACTAAAAAGAGCTTCTAATCCTCCCAACAAATGACCTCCTGTGTGTATTGCTGATACCACTTTCCTCCTGCTTGTAATTTGGTAATTGTAATTCAGGATGATAGCCTCTTGAGATGAGTGGCTTAGTTCTCGGGTGCGTTTTCATTACAACATTACAATGCCGGATTGTTTTCAGTCGGAACAGGTTTTTTGCACTTTTGCGCGCAGGTCTCGTCCAGGCGCCGCTGTACCCAGTCCTCTTGACCTCGTCCGATATTCATATTCACTAGACCTTGAGCACGTTCCATATCCGCATATCCCTGTTTGATTTATTCCATCCAAACCTGCTGATATAGACATACGGCGATAGCAGGGGCGGGCTGGACGGAGAGGGGAATAAAGCTCTGGGAGATAAAGGAAATCAAGTGAAATCACAGACAGGAAAAAGATGGCCGGGGTCTGTCCCACTTGTGTGCATTGTTACAGATTGCGCCCTGTGTGTGCGTGTGTGCGTGCGTGTGTGCGTGCGTGTGTTTTCACACACTGCATCCGCGCCCACTTCCTCTTTCCCCTCCCGACATTCCGCTTCCCATCACGGCAGCCTGGTGCTTCCAGATAAGGCCCGCCAGTACATTCCTCCTTCCTGTCGTCGCTCGCTCCTCCATCCAGCCCCAATTTCAGCCGGCGGTGATCAATCAGGCCGATAGCGGCTCGTCTGAAAGATAAATAAACAAGCGCCGTCTTCGTCGCGGCGCCATGCCCCAAAGGCTGTTGGTAAACAACTTCTGTTTTATTAGCGGGGGCGGACGGAGAACGTTGCGAGGCGTTGGATTCCGTGTGCAGTGTGAAGGAGGGGTGACAGTAGGCACAGGCCTCGGCTGCTCGGCCGATCGATGCCCGCTAACCTTTAGCGGCTCGTGGAAGGCTCGCAGTGGATCCAGCCCGGCCACGCCCAGCCCTTCCTGCCGCGCGACGCCACGCTGGGCGTGCACGACGCTCCGTCTCCTGTTTCCGCCCCCTGTGTGTGAGCGTACAGGTGCCTTGTAACTGGAGTCGGACCCCTTTGTCCATTGTCCCCGAGAGATCCAGTGATCCTGCCTGTGGTTTGATGAGGACAGCGGGCTGATAGCGGCAGGGTCCTAATGTCTGCCTCCGTGTAGAATCAACCTCTTTTTTTAACAGACAGAAAGAGCTTTTTTTTTGTTTTGTTTTCCGAAGAAGGAAGCAGGATTTTTGAGTTGGGCACTAGAACACTCGTCCGCCCGAGAGGAGACGGTTGGTGGCCAGCGGACGGCTGAAATTGATACGCAGTCTTTAGGTCACTTTACGTATCAAGCGCGTCTACATTTCACACCACAGAAAGGCTTCCGTGACACATGATGGAGTAACAACTGTTAAATTCTATATCTGTAAAATGTATTTTTATATCGGGCTTTGTTAGAATCTTGTGAAAGAAAATGGAAACTGCTAAATTCTTAATTCACTCAGTCTGCCATTCCTCCACCTTAGCTAAAAATAAATCAAATAAGGCTGCAGGAGTGTCAGAAGGAATTCAACCTTTTATCAAAATAAATAAGTTTTCACTCAAAGTGATCGCTAGCACAACAGCATTTCCACTCAAAGGTGCTTATAAAAATTAACCGTTGTAAAATGATCGTTTTAATTGTCATTTTACTTGGAAGTCCCTCATATAGAAAAAATCACTTAACCAGTGCTCTCTATTAATAATATGAATGAGAAAAAGCCCACTTCTTTTCCTTGCTCCACTTTTTAGATGGTGTCTGTCTAAAAGGCTTTTTGTGATGTCATAAAGGGTACACTGATATGTTTCCCAGGTTCGGGCCAGTTGTTCATTCTAGGCTGGCAAAGCCTAAAAAGCTGGAGACAAATGTCTTAGCACAAGGCTGTAAAGAGAAGGTTAAATACTGTCTGATTGAAAAGCTTTGTCAAGCAAAGTATTAACTATTCAATCGCTAACAATTACATCTAATTAATTAGGTTTGACTGCATCTGTGAACCGCACATGTGTTGTCAAAAGCCGTCTGTCTGTCACTGCCTGTCGCTGTCAAGCTCTGAATCTTTAAACATTCAGAGCCATTTATCATTTTCACTGTTCATAAATCAGTCATGAACTCAGTATTGTATATAAAAACCTTCCTCGTCCCATGCCTGTCCCATGGTGCTATATATTATATCACATGCATTTATATTTAAAATAATGTATGTATATCAATTATAACAGCAGTGAATGAACATACTGTCATTTTTCTTTCATATCAACAAATTCTATTGTGTGATGCTTTTGCAGAACCAGTGCTACGCTTTTCCAGATTAAGAATCCATCTGCAGCAATTTCTATTTTTTTCTCTCCATCCCTGCACCTCCCTCATCTATCGTCTGCTGTCTGCTCACACTGACAGAACAGATCTCATCACAGCAGTTCTCCGAGAACCTCATGCGTCACCTGTTGGTCTCATAGTTCTCTGTATTTCTGAAGCAATTATTAAATCTCCAAACTTCAAACCCTGTCCTGCCACATCACCACCTCTGAACCATAACTCTGATGAAAAAAGCTTCTCACTGCTGAGGTGTTCACACTCTCCTCACTTGTACGTAATTGCGTTTCTGCGTCGTCTTCCAAAACAAAGTAAACCACGTTTGGTGTTTGATTTGAAGCAAAGACTAAGACTCTTGCGTTCTCTAAAGTCAAAAGCAGGAACAGGTACCGCATTTTGTAATTCAGCAATATTGAGCTTAAAGTACACAAACAACAGTCGTTGGTTGTCCGTTCTATATTTAAAACCCTGTTAGTCAGGTGTGGTATTTTGACACAACTCTTAGGTGACCCGCACAAAAAAGGATCATATGACAAAGAAGATGGTTTAATGTGGTCGTGAATCAGTCGGGAATTGGAGGGGAAATAGGACAAGACTTAATAATGGAGAAATATAAGGAATGTTGCAGAGGAAAACGAGACCATCAAGCAAAAACAACAGAGTAGAGGTGATTTATTCTCCTTCATAAAAATCTATTTTCATGTGACTCTGTGATCTGATTTTGTACAAATTTTATAGAAAACCGGAATTCCATATTGCAACTGCTTACCATCAACAAAGCAAAGAAACATTTGTCCTCTTTAAAAGAAAATGTATCTTCTGAAAATCCAAAAGCAGACAAATTGTAAAATTCAAAATACTCTTTTAGAGTTACACTGCAAACTGGAGTACACACACACACATATATATATGTATATATATATATATATATATATATATGTATATATATATATATATATGTATATATATATATATATGTATATATGTATATATATATATATATGTATATATGTATATATATATATATATGTATATATATATTAAATAACACATCAGAAAAGCATTTTTGAATGCAAGCTTAATACATAGACTAGACCCAGGTATGCTGTACTGCAGTCAAATGATGGCAGTAACATGATTATTTTGTCATACTGGATATTACACACTTAATTTAGTGACCATTGGTTTTTGTTTTTTGTTTTTTTGTCAATCAGGGCAACACGGTGGTGCAGTGATTAGCACTGGTGCCTCACAGCAAGAAGGTTGTGTGTTCGATTCACTCCAAAAACATGCACATGAGGTGAACTGGTAACTCTAATTTGTCTGAGGTGGTGGAGGGGAGGTAACCCTGCCTGCGCTTGAAGGCAGCCCCCACCACCCTGAGTGATGGAGAAGAGGAACTAGAAAATGGATGGATGGATGGATGTCGTCACTCACAAACTGCCTTAAATAATGCTGCCTATATATCCTCCTGTTTCAGTAAAAATGATCATTTGTCAAAGCTTATCATTACTAGAATTCCATAGGCCTGTGTGTTTTTGTGATTACAAATCAGAAATTGCAGCCAAAATTTGCAAGCAGCCCTTTTTTTTGTTGTTTGTTTTTTTACTGACAGCTGCTGGAAAGGTCTCATCAGCGACACGTGTGACGCAGGCTGGTCGATGTCGGTACGCAGCTGAGCTCCCAGTCCGTCTGCCGCTAGTGTTCCTCCACTGCGGCGCGCCAGATGTGCGCGTCTCTTCAGGGAGCCTTACCTTTAGCGCCGCCTTTGAATGCTGATAGGATTAGCGGTGTTGAGGCTTAGCACACAGTCCTCGCCGCTTTGCCATCTAACCCAATCAACTCAGAGTGCAGCCGAGATGAGAGGAAGAGCTTCTGTGCCAACATCTCTGTCTGCACACTTTTATGTTGTGTCCAATCACACACACACAAACAGACACACACACGCTCACACAAAGAAATGTGCCACATGCATTTACATTTAATATGCACAAAGCAGTGTTGTAGTCCCTCCTAGATTAAATTACCTCTAATTTATACCCGTTATAATTCAGTGTCTGCGGTTGGTTTTCTGTATGAAGTACTGAGTATTTTATGGTTCACTGTCTCACACACAGATGTATTTACCCAGTTTCTTTTGTTTTTTGCTTTTGATACAGAACAGTAAATGTTATTTTCCTATTATATTCTTTACCTTTCTTGGATTTGATTACTTAAATTGCAGTATCTGTGTTTTTTTGTCTTTCTATGTGGCCCTGAGATAAACTGTTGATTTGTCCAGGATGTAAAACCACACTCACCCAAAGACGCCTGAGATAGGTTTCAGCACCCCCTGCAACCCTGGGTGCTGCAGAAGCGGGTATAGAAGATAGATAGATAGATAGATAGGTTAAAGACATTTTCTTTTTTAATACCTCTCTTCATAGAATAGAATACCTTTTATTGTCACTATACACGTGCACAACGAGATTAAAAGCAACTCCAGCACAACAATTAAATGAAGGACATGGTGACGTAACTATAGGACATAACGATACAACACAGCACAATACAGAACATATATAAAGTTGGTGCATGTTTGAGTTTCGAGTGGTTATGGCCTTGGGGAAGAAACTGTTTTTGAGTCTGTTTGGTCTTGTCCTAATGCACCTGAAGCTCCTGCCTGAGGGCAACAGATCAAACAGGGCGAAGCCAGGGTGGGAGCTGCACTTGATGATCTTTGCCCTGCTGAGGCATCGCAAGGTGTAAATATCCATCAGGGAGGAGAGAAGGCAGCCGATGAGCATCTGTGCTGTCTTTTTCTCTATTCCCTGTAGCCTCTCCCTGTCTGCAGCAGTGCAGCCGCCATACCATGCTGTGATACAATACGTCAGCAGGCTTTCAATTGATGAGCGGTAGAAGGTCAGCAGCAGGTTGGAATCCAGTTTGCGCTTCTTGAGGACTCTCAGGAAGTTTAGCCAATTTTGAGCCTTCTTGGTTTTTGCTGTGACCTCACAGCTTGCCAACTTCAGGACCTCCTCCCTGTAATTTGCCTCGTCTCCCTTTGAGATGAGTCCAACCGCTGTGGTGTCATCAGCAAACTTGACGATGAGGTTGTTATCGTGGGCTGAACTGCAGTCGTGGGTATAGAGACAGTACAGAAGGGGGCTCAGCACACAGCCCTGCGGAGAGCCGGTGCTCACGGTGCGGGTGGTGGAGAGGTGGGGGGAGGCCAAGAGTGACCAGTTTTGTGGTCAAGATGTCTGGGATTATTGTATTAAAGGCTGAACTTTAATGTGTCACTGTTCTGTTTAACCCCCAGTGGAGTAGAACTTGCTGGCTTGTGTGTTAGTACGTAAAAAAAAAAGAAACATGAGGTGATGTGTTGTCTGGAATTAAAAATTCTTCCAGTCAGCAAAGTGATTGTAAAATGAAATCATGTGGTGTCGGTAATGGCAGTGGATCGGTGAAGATGTTATTTTTGAGAGCAGTGGATAATAGCGCGCACTGATCATTGGCCCTGTTGCAGACGTTGCCATTAGAGTTGTAATGTCTGACTGTATGTAGGTGATGGGAATTGCAGGATTATTCTAATCTCCTCGCAAAACAACAATAAGAGCTTAAATATAGCTTCCATCCAGCTTTAATCTTCAGACTGTACATAATGCAATAAAGACTGTATATGTATCTATACGTCTGGCAACGTGACATTGACCTGAGCCCTCCCCCAGGACCACTCTCTCTATACATGCCACCGTGCAATTATGTGCGACAATTGCTGTAATTACAATGTCTTTGTCATGCATTCCCTGCGGGGTGTTCATTATGACACAAACTCTTTTGGGCTCTGGACTCGACTCTTAAGCCTTGCGCGTACCTGCTTGTGCGTTGCCACATTCAGCCGTGGCAGGTTCAAAATCTGCTGCTCGCAGCGATAACATAAATTCACAGGCAAACAGACCGAGTCAGGCTTCCGCAAGCCTGACAGGTGCCTGCGTGAAGACGATGGGCTTTTCTTCAGTATCATGCTGCATCTTCCTGAACAACATCTGCTTCACAGAATATAATCCCGACGATTGTAGTTTCTTCACTGTCACCCTCCAAACCCATCTTTATCACATCAGGATATTGCAATGGTTGTAGAGTGTAATAAGTCCCACCTACAACTCAGATTACGGTCCTCTTTGTGCTTTAAAGCCTTTTTTTCCCCACCGTCTCTATACCATAAACCTGTATTAGCATATTTCTTTAGTATAGCCAATGCGAAGCTTCCTGGGTCTTGTCACCACTCTTGGCCCTCAGCCAGCAGACAGATGACACTGTGAAAATTGGTATTTTTCCATACACAAATTCCACGCAGTTCACAGAGTCAGTTTCACCGGAGGCGGACATCCCTCTGAATAATCTGTCTGCAAGTGGCTCTTTCATTGATTGTCACCAATACCCAGGGGAGTGTTCCTCGTCCTGCTGCTTCTCTGCTGTCTCCTGAGGTAAAAACCCAGCAAAATATCCCAGCCATGTTGGTTCGATGGCGAAATCTTTCAGTGTTTTTTTCCCTCCTTCACTGGTGCAGAACCGCTGTGGACAAGGGAGGAAAAAAAACAACTCACATTTTGTATGGAATTGAGTCTAAAAGCTTTATGACAGCCCATCATCCAACTGGAGACGGTGAACTCTGCTTGCGATTTCCCACAGGACACAGTTGGAATGTTTGTTTTTGATGGCCCCACCACTCACACGCTCTGGCCAATTAGGATGTGCCTTTTGTTGGAAAGAAAGACAGGATGTCTGGAGATTATGCTGAGGGTGTCCCTGCATGAAATTGGTGACGCGTTAGATGTGTTGACTAACTGCGTGTCTATCTGTCAGCTCGTCTCTCTGTTTGTCACAGGGCTGACTGTCCTTAAATTATCTGCATTGTCTCTATATATCAGTTCACCACGTTTCCTTAAAAAAAACAAACTATAACTTCCACTTGCGGACGTCAGTCCTTTGTTGTGTCACAACGGGCATCTAGTTTTTGTCCCCTTTGAAACGTGGGAAGTACAACAAAGCAGAAACAATCGGTTTTAATAAGAAGTGAAACCACAGAAGACTCTCTAGAATCAAAGTGAGCAGCTTCCCTGGAGTCCAAGATGTACAGTAAGGATCTGGATATAGTGGTTATGATGCAGAGCCCTTGATGAAAATGTTGATTGGAACCTAAGTCGGAGTTGCGGCAGGTCTGCGTCGCAGCGAGTGGAGTTTCTGCTTCTCATCCTCTGCATTAACGAGCAGCACTGTTCAGTAAACGGCACCATTATCCTGCTGAAGCGGCATCCAAAGTTTTCACGGCGGCTTAAGCCTTTGTCTTTGACAGCACGGCACATTAGGGCGTCATAGTCACAGTTTGGACTTTTCTGTGTTAATAACGTTTCCAAGGTTATTAGAGAATCGTGGCGCGTTTGCCTTCCAAGTTTGCGAGTAATCTCCTCTGAGAGGGTTGGATTAATGTGTATGAGTTTTGGTTGCTTTGGAAACATGTTTATGAGTGTAACTAAAGTGTTTTGATTTAGCGGGAGAACCACATTTACGTCTGTTATGGTTGTTCTGGTCTTATAACCTCCCTAAAAGTCCCCCGTGTTTTAACACTTTCCACAATGTCTGTCTGCTATTGATGGTTAACTATGTTTATATGTGTTTCTTAAATCAGTGAGGAAACCAAGTTTTAAGCCGCTGATTTCAAGCAGCTCTTTCTCACAGAGGAGAAAAAGGATTCTACCACAGTATATCATCTCCGGCACAAGTCAAATTAGCATGTGAAGTCGCCCTTCCTCTTCAATTAGCGTCGCTACACGGCAGACAGCCTCCCCTCCACCTCCAGCCCTATACATTATCAGTATTTGTGTCAAAGCAAGATGAATGCCTCCTCCCTGCAGAGCCCTTATCTTTGATTCCGAGTTCCCCTCTCCTTCCTCGTCTCTTTCAAGGGTGTCCAAGTCCGGGCCCCTTAATTATGAAGAAAGTCATTTTCTACACTGAAGAGTTACATCTTAAAAAGATATTTAACACCTATTAAAGAACTCGAGATAAGACTGAAGTTCTAAATCCTAATTAGAGGAGGCCGTCAGAATCTTCAGAGCCTTTGGGAAATGCAATGAACTTGAAGAAAAGAGAAAAGGAAAAAAAAGATTGTTAGTCTCAGACTCCGATGAGAAGTGTGTCACGAAGAAGATTCCAGACGCCCCTCTACCGAAAATAAGTCCTCTGGAATTTCCACGTGCCTGCTCAGCAAGCCATGCGAGCATTAACATCTGTTTTGGAGAGCGATGAGGTGGGCCAAGCGCAGGTGTGCAGGGCACCACCGGAGGAGCGGCTGGCATCATCACGGGCCCAGGCTGCTGCTTCAGTGTGAACACAACAGAACGCGTTAACACGGCAGCGAGGTCAACCATCGGCTGTTCAGTGCTACGATTTCTTATTTAACGTTTCAGTTTAGCCTTTTTTTTTTTTTTTATAACTTTGTAACGTCATCGTCAGTCGTCAGTGTTGAAGATCATCAACAGACGTTCAGGTCGCATCCTATGCGTGTGCTTCGTCTTCATCAAATTCTTTCTGTAAGCGAGCTGATGGATGGAAGGAGCTGCAGGAGGGCCGGCCCATTTCCACTGGTGGTCTGGACACGTGATCGTCCTCAGCAGTGTTTCTCTCGCTTTCATGGCTTCTCCGTCCGCTTCCATCGGGGCGGACCGTTAGCTGGGACTCTGCTCTGGTCCCTGCACTGGCAGGCAGGGGTGGCGAGGCAGCGTGAACAGCTGCTCAGCTGCCATGCCGTTCACGCTCACCTCAACAGATGCACCTGGATGAGCCTTCTCATACGGATGTTGTTGTTCCTCTGTGATTGAAACGTTGTCAAGTCAGCATCAAGACCCGGTGTGTTCGTCTAAATACAGGCTTTTTCTTTTCTTTTTTTGTCACGAGATGGACCTCTTTTATTTTATTTATTTTATTTTTTAGAAAGGTCCCAACAGTCTTTCATATTTGGATGATTTTGAGACATTGAATTAAAAATACAAGAGGAGGTTGTCGGTGCCAGGAAGCAGCTTTCATCTTCCAAAAAAAAGAAAACCCCCGGCTTGCTCCGGTGTCTTCGCAGTGTGGTGCTCCGCGGCCAACCGATCCCCAAAGCTCCGCTAAATTCCCGACCCCTCTCGGCTTTTAGAGCCAAAAGTGTTCTGCCCGGAGAAAATGTTCAGGTTTAAAAAAAAAAAAAAAAAAAAAAAAAGATTGTTTATGTTGATGATCGCCATGTGTAGAAAGGGCTTTAGCTCAGCTTCGCTGGGTGTTTGCTCAGAGCTCTGTGTGCAGCTGACGGCAGCACAAATCCAATGTGGGCCGAGTGCGATTCTCAGGGTAATAGGGCAAGTGAAGGGATATATATATAGGGACCAAACATTCTGCCCGCAATCAGTTATAATTGCATCCTATTATCTTATAATAGCATACAATCTTAACTTGTCATTTTTATATGTGCCCCATCTCATCGATATCTCCAGGTTTTAACCCACTGACCTTCAGGCCGTGCAACCATGTCTTTTAAATAGCTTTGACTGACACACACACACACACACACACACACACACTCCTGCAGATGACAGCCAGCCTCCGTCCATCTTCCCTGACGCAACAGTCATGTCGAAGCATGATTTTCTCTTCCATCTTTTGATTAAAGTGGAGGAATGATACTGGGAATTCCAGATTAAAGACTAGTGACTCTTGTCCTCTACATGCAGTGCACACACATAAATGTTAAGGTCACATTCTGAGCGAGGGAAGGAGGTGGAGGAAGAGGAGGAGGAGGAGGAGCAAAGGCTACCACAGGCAAACTTTACCGTAATCCAGTGGTGTCGTGGTCAGATCATTGCCTGACCGTCACCCGTCACCTCGCCGTATCTCCCAGATTGATCTCCACAGCTGTCAGCCGGCTCCCGGGATAAATCAAATCTTTTTCTGATTCCCCCCAGTCTGAGGGAAAAGCAGCCCCGCCAGCCATCGCCGTGTGCTCGCGCAGGTTGGTAATGAATACAGGAAGCGCGGAGCCCCGGGTCTACGTATTTCAACCTAAATCAAATTAACCCACCGAGTGATTGAGACCAAACCTTGGACCTTGTAGCGTGACACTAAATCTGCAGAGGCATTGCTGTTTGTGGCAAACTGACTTGTATTTTCTCAAGTCAATATGGTCCAATTCCTGAGGCAAAACCTTGTTTGGTACAATACAACTATGATTCTATGTTAGTATTGAATAGGTCTTGGACAGAGCAAAACAAAGGTTTCCTGTACTTTTTTTTTATTGTGAAATTATTTGACATGAATGGTAAATGGTTTGCACAGATTTTCCCTTTTCTGCACTATATCGGTGCCCAGAGCACTTTACATATCCTCACTCACACACACGCACACATTGGTAGGTGGCTGCAGCAATGCAAGGAGCTGCCAGCCCCATTTGGAGTGATTTAGTGTCGCCCAACGACACCTGAACATCAGGACAGTCGCAGCTCACGGCTCAAACCGTCAACACAGTTTCGGCACGTGCTTCAAAATGACGTACTATTACCTGCTTTAATTAACTCTAGGAATCAACTACTTGTGGTGAGGTAAGCTTAAATCACCTGACCTGCTAAATATTGTAAAAGTACTTCCAAAAAAAAAAAAACGAGGGGGGAAATAAAAAATATAATAAAATGGGTGTAAGTGTAGACTGCACCATCTTCAGCGGGCGGACTGATGTTTGAGCGGAGACAGGTGTCTTGAGGGCGACGCTCCGGAGCCTGACGGAGCCGCTGAGCAGGAACGCCATTGTCCCAAATACATAAGGAATTGTTCTCATCCTCAGGAGTGCAGACAGCTGCTTCTCATGTTTAAACACCCTGCGGAGAAATAGGTTGAAAGGTGGAGGTGGGAGGGCCGTTTGACACATTTCCCCTTCTCTTTCGCATCTATGCTATTGTTTCTTGTTCCTTTACTTTTTTTTTCAGAACCAAAGGTATCATGTAAGGTAAAGGAGGGTTGAGAGTGGGGTGAGGTTCTGCCGAGTGCTGCTGAAAAGCTGTTTGCGGCCCTGCGCAGGCAGCTTCCTGTCTGACCCAACTACTGCACTCGAACCCCGCGTCCCAAGACAAACAAGCTAATCCTGAAATAACGCCTCATCACAGTCCTATCAGTGGGCCCAGCTTTTTCCTCCCGCTGAATGCCGTGCACAGCGCACAGGAAGTGTGTGTGTGTGTGTGTGTGTGTGTGTGTGTGTGTGTGTGTGTGTGTGTGTGTGTGTGTGTGTGTGTGTGTGTGTGTGTGTGTGTGTGTGTGTGTGTACGGGAGAGTTGGAATGCCTTTGGTTTTTGTTGGGTTTTTTCAGAGTCAATAAAAACTTTTTGATCCCCCATCCACTCCAATAACACTTCCGAGCAGTGAAATCAGAACAGTTTTGGATATTTCTGACGAGTCGGTTGACTTTTTCCCCCCCTCCAAAAGCTGGATCAGAGTTGAGATGGTGCCGCCTCCGTGGCTTGATAAGGCCGATCGCGTCGGATGGACGCGCTCGCCCTTTATCAGCGGCGCTCAGTAAGAGCTTCATGCTCCGTCAACTAATGGATTTTTCTGTAATTTCCGGCAGTTCCCATGGATTTCTCCGCCCGATGGGAGGCAGCTTCATTTAACCATCGCCGATCTGTCCTCGCTGAGCGCTCACAGTGTTATTAGGAACACATCACACAGACACATTAAGGCTGCTGAATGAGACCCTGAGAACAGAAATATGATGAAAAGAAAACACCCCGACATCAGAGCTGTTGTCTCGGGTTATTACATAAATAAACGCTGCCGCCGCTTAATTGCCTTCTCTCACAAGCAACGTGAGTCATGCCACGCTCATGCCACAGACGCAATATGATTATGGTCCCGTAATCACATGTTTATAGCGGCCCCAAAGGACACTTGTTTATTGGTTTTGAGCGAGCTAATTATGTGCTGATTGTTGTGTGGGCGTGGCCTTAATAACTAACCCAGTCGGGGCAGAGTGAAGAGCTTGCTGTTTTGTCAGAGCCCATGATTAAATCCCCGCTGAAAAAACCTCTATTGCCTGTGTGTGGCAGAGTGTCGCTTACACAAGTTTAAAGTACACTCATCCGTATGAGTGTGCTTGACATTATGGAGTCAAACTTTGTCTAGAAACATGTTTAAATGTTGGCTTTACCTGCTCCAAAATGTCCAGTTGGGATGGTTTCCAATTTCAACAGAAAAGCATTTAAAAGTGGATTAAAAGACAGCTGATAAGTAACTGTCTGGCTTTGAGATGAGGCATCTCTTCAGGCTCATCTGATTCCAACCAACTTGCCTTTATTAGGTGCCACGTGTTCAAAAGCGCTTTCTCTCTCCGTCACTGCACTTTATCACAGGCCACAGTGAAGCTCCCTCTGATGAGTTGTGCAAACCTCCCATTAGAGTGATGCTGATCAGCTAGAAAAAAGTCCACTTGACTTTCATTGGAAAGCACAATTCCATAAACTGGGCACAGTGGAAATCAAGTTTTGGGCAGATTTCACCCTTAATGAGAAAATTCTGCAGAATTGGAATCAAGAGGAACATCTTCCACCTCTGTGGCAAATCCATTCACACTCTTCTTCTTCTTCTTCTTCTTCTTCTTCTTCTTCTTCTTCTTCTTCTCCTTCTCCTCCTCCTCCTGCTTCTTCTTCTCCTTCTTCTTCCTCTACCATGTTGGGTGGGCCTCCTCCAGCTTTCGCTCCCTACAGGGTTTCGGCCCAGGAGAGCCAGGAGCTCTTCTGCTGTGCTGAGGCGGGAACGTGAAATGTAAAACTAACCCCTTGTGTGAATTGCGCTCTTTTACTGGTCTTTTTGGTTTGGTTTCATTAATCAATCAAAGGTCCACTGTTATTTCAAGTTTACCAGAAAAATGTCTATTTTAAAAGTGGCATGCTGCTGCTCATCAGACATAGCGGTGGCAACATCAGCCCTGCGTTTTGGACCTCTGCTCTGAGACCTTGATGATGACTTGATGATGAAGCTTTGGTCCTGATCCTGCAGGCCTCTTGCCTGATAAGGCGAGCAGACCCCTTGTTAGTGCAGCACCTGCATTAGGTTACTTCCCTTGGAAGGTTCCATCTCAACTCCCTAGGAAGACTGTCTAGATAACACACATTCCAACTTTGGCCAGTAACTATCCCATCCCTTCGCCTTCTGGTTCACAATTGTCTCTTTGTCCTCCTTATATGGAAATGTGCATGATGACGAGACCTGTGTGCATAAGGAGGTGATGTTCTAACTATTCTCGGAGAGATCGTGAGAGCTTGTGGCCATCTGCACACACGACCTCCTCAGGCGGACCGGTCGCCTGATTGATGCCTGACTTCTTTCTCAAGTCGGTGTCCACGAGGATTCCTTCAACATCCACACTTCACTGCTGCAACCTGAAGAATCCACCATAACATCTACTCTATTCTATTCTATTCTATTCTATTCTCAAACTAAATTCCCTGTCACTCCCCAGCAGCCTAGTTCATCTCGTGCAAGCAGCGTCTTACCAACCACCTCAAGAGCACTTACATCTTTGTATATTTTTTTCAACCACACCATATTTGGCATGATGCCATTCTTTAAGACAACCAGTTAAAATGCAGGCGCAGCAGTTGGCGGGAACACAAGCAGCAGACTCCTTCACAACCGCACACTCGCAGCCGACCCTCACGGCCTCGCGCTATCTGCGCTCCCCCAATTAAGCAGATGCCTTTCCCGCTCTCGCTTGCATCCAGCTGATGTTTAGCAGCTAGAGGACAGAGGCGACACGTTCTTCTCTCCAAGAGTCCCACCGCTGTGCCTCTCCTTTAATTATACTGGAAGGAAGAGCAGTCAGAGTTATCAGATGATGAGCTCTGCTGCTGCCTCTGGCCCAGAGCCCTCACAGCCAACAAGGAGCTGCGTGTTTGTGTCTCTCTGAGTTTTTAGGATCACTTACTTCTGTCTTTGTAGGAACTCAGTGTCTTTGTAGCAATAACGATGTATCAGCGCTGTAGGCTGTTTCTGTATCATGAACAAATCAGAAATGCTCATTCATTTTCAATAACTACATAAAAATATCTTGTGGAAATGTCCCATAATGAGACATCTATCCAGGTTCTAAGGAGACTTTGTATCTGCCTAAAGACGAATCTACATTGTCTTCATGGAGAAAACGTTGACTGCATGTCGACTGTGCCAGTCTTTTCGTTGCACACATTTTTTTCTGTAACTTCTTCCTATTATCTATTATTTATTACCAAACGCTCCTCTTCTGTCTGGGTGTAAATGTGTTGCTAATGTTGCGCTCGACAGAAGAGGCCCCGGATCTCGGAGGAACCGAACGCAAAGCGCTTAAATCTTGTTTGAAAATGTCGTCACTGGTCTCTTTTGTCCAACACGTATCACAATTGCGTCTTTGAACAAGAAACGTCTCCATGTCGATAGAAACACACGCTACAATCAAGACGAACCCTTTTCCAGCCCAAAATAGCAAGGCAGCAATCTCACTTTTGGAACTTTGTTCCCGTCAATATGTCATTGTTTTCATTGTTATGAATATATAAAGTTGTGTGTAAACACTGGACTTGGTAGTCACTCCCTGCTTAATGTGTGCCTTTAAAATATTTACACTCTATATGTACCCGCATTTACACATCACAGTTGAGAGTAAACGCTGAGAATGAGTCTTAATAATTTATTTTCTCTTGCAAACAAAAATACATTTCATGGTTCAGACACAACTGCATTTCATTGTTCTAATCGACGTAAGTGGACTTAAAACTGAAACAATGACTCATAATTTTGTCATGAACATGGACCAAAATCCTCAGCATGCTGAACACAACATGCTGTATTTCCAATCCTAAGTGGGGCATTTAAAAAGGGCCTTATGAGAATTGGGCTGCTTTTGGAGCAAACCTTCTGACCCATTTGGCACTCTTATGTTTTTGGTTTTTTGTTCCTTTTAAAGCCACAGAGTTTCATAGCCGAGTCCTTGACATCCACTCTTTTATGATTGTCATTGGCATTTG
Source organism: Nelusetta ayraudi (assembly GCF_046127955.1). Lineage (NCBI taxonomy): Eukaryota > Metazoa > Chordata > Actinopteri > Tetraodontiformes > Monacanthidae > Nelusetta > Nelusetta ayraudi. The sequence continues at coordinate 2,058,572 of NW_027466061.1, read as the reverse complement.
CTGTGTTCACAGTCTAGCCAATGACAACTACATTCAAATGAAGACAGAAATGTAGTTTAGGTTTGCTTTTCTTGAACATCTTTGTCCCTTGTATAAAACAACACTGAACTGCATTTCTCACAAGAAATGTTGATTATTTGGCACTGCTGGCCAATGGAATCCTGTCACTAAACTATATAAATTCCACATCAGTAGACAGTTCTGTAATAGGGAAAGTTTAGAAATGCCCTTGAAAAGAGTTCAATAGGAGAAACATTGATGCAGAATGAAGGCAAATAAATGAGAATTTTGTAAAATAGTGATATAATAATTTGTTAGATGATGGATGTCATTTACTTGAGCGTTTCTGAACCTTTGTCAATTAAAAAGTTTTATGTAATTGGCTTACATACTGTATATTTTCAGTGCAAATGCATATATCGTATTGGCAGGTTACCCTATTTAACCTGCCAATACTACCACTTTATGTAGATACGGTTACTTTTTTGATTTGTTTGGGAGTGATGACATTTAGTCCGTCTTCCAGTTCCGACACCTTTATGCCAACCATGTTGTCGTTGTGGCCCCTGGTGAGAAGGAATTTGACATGCATGATTATAAAAACGGTGAAGTTACAAATATTCGGTTGTTTTTCCAACCACCGTCATATTTGCATCATACTTCCCCAGCGTTCACCTCCTCATGGGAGCCGGTACGTCTTTTCTCCTGCTCTGATGACGCGGGAAGCTACAGAGGTCAGAAGTTGTGTCGGAGTGATAAGCCGTCCCCTGACATTTCCCGCTGACTTATCTCCAGGCGAGAGCGTGCACGGCGTCGAGTCGCCACCCAACCTCAGGAGACGAGGCCGCTGGCTCACTGCTTGGAGCTGATCCTCTGATTCCAGCTCCTCCTCTTTGCTCTTCAATGCACGTCTCCAGTTTTTGTCCTTGCATCGTGTCATTTGCTTCATCTCATTCTTCATTTTTATTTGAATACGGGTTGTTTTTCCCTCAAGCTTCTCTTTTCTGTCATTTGCCATCTTCCATCACTCACATCAACTGTTTAGTCCAAGTGGTTGATAGAGGCCTGAGTGGAAGTGACCAGCCCACCCCACCCATCTTCTTCTTTTCCTTTTTTATATATATAAAAGACACAAGTTAAGTCTATCTAAATCAAAGGTTCCCTGCCTCTGGCTTTATCTCAAAGGGTTGCATTTAGAAGTAAACATGCTCAATCTGAAGTGTTTCCTGTCATTATGAAATTTTCACATTAGGGAACACAAACGGTGTGTGTGTGTGTGTGTGTGTGTGTGTGTGTGTGTGTGTGTGTGTGTGTGTGTGTGTGTGTGTGTGTGTGTGTGTGTGTGTGTGTGTGTGTGTGTGGCAGTTCACATCCAAGACAAACAGTCACAGGACTTCGACGCATAATGCACACGTTTCGTCGCACGGAGAAGAATTCGCCCTTCCATGGCAATCGTTGTGGTGAAGTTCATATCGTTTTTTGAGAAAAAGAAAATAATTTCCATGATGTGTTCATGGACGACTTTATCCACCAGGGATCCTTTACAAGGGTCCACATGCCTACAGTGTAAATGTGGAATGCTTGTTGGCAGGACTATAAAACACCTGGTTGAATCAGACTTAGTAAAAAAAAAATTGTTCCCCAGTGGAAGCCGGACCTCATTAGCCCGTCATTCTTGTCCCACTGAAGGGACTTCTTCCATCTGCCCAGTCGTCAGGCCACTGTAGAAATTTCAACCAGCAGCTGTGAGACCTGTACTGGGTGCCACACTGCCAGTGAAAGAGCCTCACTGACCTGAACAAGAGTGAAGGATAAGTGTCACAAATGTGATCCCCTCGGCCTTGCTCATTTATCAGTCCATCCACTCATTCTTCCATCATTTCATACCCTAATTCATCTCTCCCCTTGGTTGGATGCACTCTCATCAGAATCGGGGAGGATTTCTGTCGGGAAATCTTCTTAAAGCAGCACTTGGCAAGATTTTTATGGGGGGGGGGGGGGGGGGGGAGAGAGGAGAGAGAGAGAGAGAGAGAGAGAGAGAGAGAGAGAGAGAGAGAAAAAATGCCTGGCTGGTCAGGCTAAATCATTGAATTGCTGTGCATCCACACTAATGAGGAGCCAGACATTTGGCCTATTTTTCCCAATGAGAGGTTGGTGTCTGGCTGAGGCTCGTGTGCATACTGCAGGTCACAAAGAGAGAACACATTTTCCCTCTCCCCACTTTTTCCAACACAACAAAACAAGCGCTGAAGGTGGATCAATCCTAATCAAGTGTTTATCTTTTGTGTTCTTTCTCTCCTGCCCTGTTATTCTCTGGCGAATCCTCTAATGTAGCTGTAAGATCTGAGCCGCAGAGGGCTGCCTGACATTGTAAGGCTGTGTTTTTGCTGCAGCATAGAAAAGAGAATAAGTAGAAGTCCATTTTTTGTATGTCTATACACCCACTTGGGGATTCCACATTTTGCAAAACAAATGTTGTCGTCCAGGTTTGGTATTGAAGTAAGAACAGAGGCGGCAGTGTCGGAATACCTTTATTTTGCAGTCCAATCCAGCACAATTCATTTCAGTTTTTCAAGCTTTAGTCCAATTATGTAAAACCAAACAATCTGGAGTGTGACAGTTCTTGCTTGTGTGCTTTCTCAGTCAAAATCAACCTCCTCTGACATGGTGCACAATAGAAATCTGTGAATCTTTGAAAATGCTTGGAGCTTAAAAACAAGTTGATTGATGGATTCTTGCCAATGTGTGTGTTCAGTGCAGATCGTTGCAAGTTTTCTGTCAGCTGCGTGATTTCCTTTTTCGTTACGTCGAACCGAAATAAGGATTTTCCTCAATGTGCAAGGGAGGGCGCGACCGCCCATTTGCATTCAAACATGGATTTCTTTGCCGTTGGATCAGAACACCGTGCCGCTAGTCGTGCTCACCGGCCGTGCGCTCAGTCCTCCGCCCAGCCAGCCAGCCAGCCAGCCAGCCTCCTCGCCGAGGCTGCAGCATCCTCCCGGGGAAATCTCCTCCAAGCTCCGAGCTTAATCATCACAGAGCTCCTTCCCAGTGACTCATTAGGTTCATTTTTAAGCCTCCCGCTACATGTGTGCCCACTGATCCAACCAACCAGCCGAGCAGCCGTCAGTCAGCACCTATCCCAAATGGAGGACTCCTCCTCGCTGCAAGTCTTCTTGGGGTTCGGGAGACACTACTGTGACACAATGACTCTCCTCTTTTTTTGCACACTTGTCCATAGTCATCTTTTCCCCTCGTGCCGTTCATTCTTCAGTTGCTAATCTGTTTTATTTATTTAGTCAGCTCACATGTTCATCATATCATCAAGACGTTGAAAGAGACGGGAGCCTACACGGGGGCCTGTCTCATCACCATCGTCACGATGCCCTTTCAGCTCCATCCATGCCCACAGTAACAACAGCGACAAAGAAGCAGCCGCAAAGGACCGAGAAATCATGCGTGATAATTACTTCAGCTGCATTTCGTCTTCGCCTTACGTTGTATGCGTTAATAGTTTTAGAATGTTTTTAAGTGATCATTTCATAGGAACTTTAATGCATCAATTTGTACTACGAACACAAGGTTACAGACTCAATTTGCTTGCGGTGAAGGACCTAAAATGAAAGTCGTGTCGGAAGCTTTCTGCACTTGCTTGGAGGCATTGCAAACATTTTCCAGCAGGGGGCTATTTAAGGCAAGCAAACTTCTACAGACTCTCCAGAAGAGACTAAAGAGTGAAAATTAGATCTGCAGTCATCAAGCAAACACTGGTTTGGCTGACCTGTTATTTCTTTTGTATGTTTGTGTGTGTAAAGGCAGGCAGTTAATATGTGAACAGCACCAGAATTACAAATAGTAATTTTTGATGGATTCCAAACAGAATTTCCACCGCATGATGTAATACTGTGGCAGGAAATAGAACATTTAGAAACTGTCAAAAGAATTAAACCTTTATTATTATTTTTTTGTATTTTTGCTTTTTATGACCAAATTCTTTTTTTTATTTGTTTGCTGTGTCAAACAGAGATTAAACTTCATCGCCGTCTTAACACACATTTCACTGTTTCCTATCGTTGGGAAGAAACGGTCTTGCAAGTTGGTGGCCCCAGATGGCCCGAAGCCCGAGGCAACTCTCTGAACACCGTTGACTTCAATACCCACAAGTCCCGAACCATGACATCAGTCGAGCGACTTTCCTCTTTGTAGTTTGATGCTGGTGCCGAGGTGATGAGTGGGACCAGCTTCCTCAGTCCACCGTGGACACAGCTCCACATCACTCTTTGGAATTGGACTTTCCGCTTGCATTTCGTTGCATCACTTTTAGTGCATGAAGAAATATCCTTGTATGTGACATCTGCAATACACCAAAAATTGTACTAATTGTTTGGGTTTTTTTGTGGCGTAAGTGTTCCTGACAGTCTTTTAAATCACTTTTATGGCTGACTTGCTTCCTTTTTTCAGTTATTAAAAAAAAAAAAAGATTCACCTTCATAAACATGCAAATAAGCGTGTTTGAACGATGCAAGCTGCCTCATGTTGATGTTGTTTGCTTTGTTGTTTTGTCATCCTGTTCTGAGAAGTGAGGAGGAAATACTGGAGAGAAGAGAGGAGAAAGTCACGTTCATTTTAGAAAATATTGAAGCCCCTAATCACTAAAAACATGGATCAGCCGCAGCCGCTGAAGGTCTCACTCTGGGGCTGTCACACGGCCACAGCGTGCTAGGAGAACACAACATTTCAAGTCAATTTTTCCTGGAAATTTACTGTCAGACCAAACATGACGTGACACATCACATGAGAAGCGTCCTTAAGCATAAGCAACCTTTCTCAGCTTTTTAGCTCTCTGCTGCCCCTCTTTGGTCAAAAGCAAACACTACATTCTACTTCCGTCACTCCACATACTGCAGACCAGCTTCACTTTTTCAACACGCTGAGAGCACAAAGTGGCCAGAGGTCCAAAGTCAGGGCAACAGCCAGTGCCGGTTGTTGTACCAGTACCATTTTTTTTTTTTTTTTTTTTTTTACACGTTTCTTTGTATGGAACTGAGTGATCATAATGAAATGAAACATTTGATTTTGTTAGTTCTTTATGTTTTAATGCCATAATATTTTTGAAAAGGAATTTAGCACTTTGTAATCAACTTTTTAATCAAATTTTAATCAAGTTTAATCGTTTTTTGGAATTATGATATAGAGAATATTAGGACTAAATCCTTGTCTTTTTTGATAAATTAATCAAATTCAACTTGAATGATGTCATCACTCATTACTAACAGGCAAATTGTTGCTTATGGTATATCAATTTCCAGGACCTTACTGACTCTTCTCTTCTGACCTCTCTTCCACCCAGGTGTGTGGGCCAGCCTCATCATCCCCCAAACGAGTATCGATGTGATCAAGGGCCGGATGGTGACGCTGCAGGCCTCATACAGCTCGCTAGGAGTCTCTAATCCCAGCGGCAGCACCGTCATCTGGAACTTTGTGTCCAACAATACCCAACTGGTGCGTAGGAAGTCGGAGTTGAGTTTAAGGCTGCTTGGATCTAAAAATGTAAATCTGGCAGAGCTATTCCTGTCATCAACCCTTAAAGCTTAATCCATCAGGGGGAAAAATGCTTTGTAGAGGCTTTCATGTTGCATTCAGGGCCTCCATTCATTCATTTATCCATCGTAACAAAGAAAACTCATCCTGCACCAAAGCCACGTGACTGCGTGCTTTGAATCCCCTTCTGTTTGTTTGTTTGTCATTTTTTTCCACAGCTCATGTTAGGTTATTAGGCTGTGCAGATGGATGTGCTTGGACACAATCAAACAGAAAAGGGAGCAGGGGGAAGTCAGTGAGCTGGGAAAGACGGTTGATTCAAAGCAGTCCTCTTAACGTCCCTTATGTCTGAAGCTCCATCCATCGTCGCACACTGCTCCGCTCTCATGCGTCGCCAAAAGGATGAATGAAAATGAGAGAAAAAAATGAAGAAGAAAAAAAAGCCTCTCGCAAGCTCAAAGCCAAACGCGAGATGCCATGGAATGTGCCTTCAGTTTTTGGCTGTGCATCAGTGTGACTCATGGTAAAGGGTACAGCAACTAGAGTGAGGTAGTAGCTAAAGACAAAGTAAAATGTTGAAAACTGTCAAACTAGTTCAGTCCAGTCCAGTGGCAGCGTCCTGTGTCAGCTGGTGTGGATGCCTCGGCGCCCGGGGCAGTGGCAGTGACTCAGAAGGAGGTCTGCGGCTAAATTAGGTCAAATAATGCAGCTTTAATCAACTCTTACTTCAACTCCCTGTTGTACCGTCATCTCTAAAATCATTGAAATATTCTCAGCTTGAAATCTTCTGCTATTCCACTGTTCCACTCCACCACGGACGGCACTCTGCAACTGCGCCAAAGTACGCAGGTCAAATAACATGTGTGTATCAGCACGGATCCGGGTGATCAGGATGCCGTCTAACTTTTTCACCACTACAGTAAATGATAGCGATGAGGGCAACAGTTGTCCTGCGGTGAACCCAGAGTCTGAGTGTTTCTCTTTGTGCTCCATGACCCATCAACCAAGCAACCGTCACGTTAGAGGACGCATTGTCCTGCTGGGGACCAGGGACAGAACACATTGTCCTGCTGGGGACTGGGGACCTTGGGGTGTTGTTGCAAAACTGGCATATAGTCAAATGTGTGTCATGGTGAATGGTGGACTAGCTAGATGGCATCCTGACAGGTATAGAATGGATTGTACATAAGTGTGCAAATGCATATGTCAAAAGGCACAGTAGCATCACTTAGCATAGGATTGCTTCTCATCTGGGCTAATAGTATTAGCCTTGCTACAAGTATTACCCCAGATAAGAATATTTTACTATATATTCTAATATTTAAATCATTTGGAGTAGAAATACAGTGGTGGGAAAAAGCTTTCCAGACACACTAAACATTTTACACATCACTACATTGGAACGTATATTATCACAAAATAGTTTATGTGTTCTTTTTAAAGGACGTGGCTGCATCAGACAGACACAAAAGATGCCGATGATCTGTTTGTTTGTTGTTTGTTGAGAAAATAATCAAACTCAACCCTGGCCTGGATGTGCGCCAGGAGCATTAACTTGCTCAAACATCCAGTTTTGACCAGGACAGAACAGTGCATGAATGGGAACTAATGTGAGCTGTGACTGTCCTTGTATGCTCGAGGGTGATTCTTAGCATCCAAAGCCATTCTTCCACCACTGTATAAACAAACACTAAATGTCGAGCTTTTTTTTACGCTTTTAATCTCTCCTGACTTCCTGGTTTTGCTTTTTATTGTGCGACTCACTGTTCGACTCCCTGTCCAGATCATCACCTACACTAAAGACATGATGAGCTTCGGCCCCTCCCAGTTTGAAGGCCGTGTTCGCTTCCAGCATCAGATGCCCTCCTTCGACGTGTCGATCCTCATCAACAACACCCAGGAGTCGGACTCGGGCCGGTACGCCTGTCAGGTGATCATCCCCGGGGGTCCCGCCTTCACCAGGGAGCTCAACGTGGAAGTCAAAGGTAAATCTTCACTCATCCGTCAGCATGACCCACAACTCATGATTGTTGCTTTCCATTGAGATGTCTCGATGCTCTGCTCTCAGTTCCTCCCGCTGTGCCCAAGTGCTCCATGTCGGGGAAGCCGGTGCTGAAAGGAAATGTGACTCTGAGCTGCTCCTCCAGCTCTGGGAAGCCTGTCCCGACGTACCGCTGGAGGAGGACCAGCCCCACCTCCGAGGTCTTCTTCTCCCCCATGCTCAGTGAGTAGCATATCAATGCCAGGGTCTCCTTCATCACCAGGACGTTACTGTATGTTTTACTTACGTTGCGAGGCAAACTGAAATGTTTAGAACCGTAGCCTCTGTTTTCGACACTGTAGCTCGAGTTCAAATTGAACCGATTCCTAATCCGCTCACCGAGGAAGCCGTGAATCTGCCTGTCTTCCAGACGAGAAGACGGGCTCTCTGAAGCTGAGCAACCTGAGCGGCAACATGTCCGGGAAGTACGTGTGCACGGCCAGCAACTCGGTGGCGTCGGAGACCTGCACGGTCAGCTTGGAGATCATCACCTGTGAGGAGCTCCTGCAGTCTCACACACACACACACACACACACACACACACACACACACACACACAGGGCTGAAATTGTGTCGCTTGCTGTTCCAGGTCCAGTGTGTAGGATTTGGTTGGGTCTTGATAATAAAACAGACGGAAAACAGTGGGATAATAATCAAGGATATCTATATATGTTCTAATCCAATCCGTGAAAAGTAAATCGCCTTGATGTGCTCCTTTAGATTAGCAACGACTGTATAGCATGAGCTCAATCACTTCCAGGTTTTTCGCCCGCACGCTGATCAATACGTTTGGTCACCTGTCGTACCGGTTTGACCCTGTGTTCCTCCCCTCCAGCCTCTAATGCTGGAGTGATCGCCGGCGCCACTGTGGGCGCAGTGGTCGGCTTCATCTTGCTGCTGATCTGCCTCTACTGCCTGATAAAGAGGAGGAGAGAGAGTGAGGACGACATGGCCAATGAAATCAAGTGAGTGCAGGACACAGGAGGAGCTTTACTGCACAGTACTGAGGGTGCGTAGGAGGAGGACTTTCAAGCAGCTTCAAGCCAGTGCAGTCGACCAGGAAGCGGCGACTAGCAGCAGGTCTCATCCGTTCAGTCCTGAATAACTGACCAATGGCAAATTGCAAAACATGCAAAAACAAAGATCTTGGCTACATGTCAGGTTACTGTTTGTTGTGTTGGCCGTGATCAGCATTTCTGCATGCCTTCAGAGCAGGCTCACGTGTGACAATAATAGTCAGAGTTTGACAAGAGAGGAGTTCTGAGAAGCTCATTGGTGTGTTGTGACCGTGTCAGTGTCCTCTGTGGCCTCCTCATTGTGGTTTTAAATGCTCCAGAAACTACGTTGACCAGCTCCCCTGTGTGAGTGTGACTCTGCACAGTGTTGGCAAGTAATCTATTACTAAGTAATCCACAACTACTGCTTTTGGTATGAGTGATCTAACTGGATTGCTGTGGGAAAACTGGTAACTATATCATAATTACTTTATCAAGTAACGATTCCGTTACTTTTATAAAATACTTTGAAAATGTCTTATTATCCACAAAATGTCTGAAATTTAGAATAACAACTGAAAACAATGATGTGGCAGATTGATGATGCAGCCGTGCATGCAACGTCATTGATATGCGACGACGCACCAAAACAAGCATGGCGGCGGCAAAAGAAAAAGCAGCGATGGAAATAGAAACATTATTTTGAGTAGTTGTAGTTCGTTGGACGTCATGTGCAGGAAAGACGTTCTCAACTGTTACCTTATCTTATTTGAACTAAAGTAATTAGTAATTAGTAATTGATTACTTATGAAACAAAGTAGTCAAAGAAGCAATTAGATTACCTTTTAAAAGGCGTAATCAGTAATCAGTAGTTGGATTACTTTTATGGAGTAATCCCAACAGCACTGATTGTGTATGGATTCTCGAGCCGCGGCGTCACGTTGAGGATTTTAAGAGGTGGATCAGTCTGAGGCCGAGGCATGAAGTGCACCGTCCGCCACTGGCCATCAGCTGAGCCATATTGTAGCTAAAACTACCTTCACTACCTTCACCTGTGTGAGATGCTGATCCCCAGCCAGGCTTGGCTTCCTCTTCTTTTTTCCGTTTTTTGGTGTGAGTTTCATTGCTTTGTTGTGCGTCTCTTTGCTTTCGCCCCCCCCCACCAGGGAGGACGCTCAGGCCCCCAAGCGCGTCTCCTGGGCCAAGAGCGGCATGGGCTCCGACATCATCTCCAAGAACGGCACCTTGTCCTCCATCGCCTCCAGCCCGCACCACAAGGAGGCCCCGCCCCCCCTGCACCACCACCACCACAACCACAACCACCACAGCCACCACCTCAACCACAGCCACCAGCAGCTGCAGCAGTACCCCCAGCGCCCGCCCTCGGACACGGCCTCCATCATCACGGCCGCCGGCAGCACGGCGGGCTACCGGCCGTCGCAGCGCCACGGCGCCTCCACGCCCAACCACTTCGGCTACAGCGACAGCAACACGCTGCCGCATGGCCAGAGCGCCGGCGCCAACGGCAGCCCCCTACCCAGGCCGGAGCGCTACGCCCAGCTGCCCCAGGCCCAGGCGCTGCCACAGACCTACAGCCAGGAGCAGCTGCAGCTGCAGCTGCAGCTGCAGGCCGGCCCCTCCCCCGCCCTCCCACTGCCCACCTCGGCGGTCACGGCCGCCAACATCACCCGCATGGGCGGCGTGCCCATCATGGTGCCTGCACAGAACCAGGCCGGCTCTCTGGTCTAGCACCAGGTGGCGCCGGTTGTTTTTTTGTCGTTTGTGTTTTTAAAGGGAACCTTTTTTAAGCGGAGAAGTTCCAGTAGAGTAGGTCATAAAAGAAATTTAAAAAATCACATTTCAAGTCAAGACTCTCAAACACAGACTGTTTAGTATACTTCAGTGTTTTATATTCCGTGTGCACTGTATACATAGAAATCTATGTATAGATATCTTTTCATACATTTGTCTTCTATCTACTTTTCTATATTTTTTTAACATTTAGGATTTAACCTGGTATTATATGTATGTTTTGGGTTGTCTTTTTTTAAAAGTCTATAGCACTGGATCATCACTGCTCTCAAGTCTGTCCACCTGGAACAGGAAGCAGGGTTTTTATGTGCGCTGTACTTTGCATCATTTCCAATTCCTGCCCATTAGGCCTCATGACTATGAGTTGTATTGAGTGGAGAGCAAAGTGCTGCTGCAGTTGTAGAGATGCAACCGTTAGACAACACTGAACACATAAAACATCCTAGTCCCTTTCTGGCTCTTTTTCTGAAGAGGATGCAGCACTTAAAAGGCCCTTCGACTCAATTCTTGAAACACAAATTCGCAGAGAGCTTCTAAATGACACCGAAGGCGTTGCAGTGCGGGGGCTTTGCCAACGTCAGAGTCCAGAGTCCGCTCGAGTTGTACCAATTTTAAGTTGCCTGCAGCGCTGAAAATGTAAATATGCTATTTATTTTCTGTTGAGTGTGCGACAGCGTGGCGAGACCAACACCGTGGTGTCCCAGGTGACACACCTGCCTGCACCACTGGATACTGAACCAAAGATTTACAGTGCGCAGCGCCGCATTGTGTTAGCAACAGGTTTGTGTTATGTTCTAAATGTTACAGTGTGAAAAAACAAAAAACTAAAACAAACTAACCGCCGCTTCATTGTCACCAAGTATTGTTACTGCCAAAATGCTTTCTTTCCCTCTTTGCGCGTCCCTGCCTCACAACAGCGAGGCACGCAGGCTGGGGTTCCTCTAAATCCTCAATGTGAAGGTGCCTACTTAGTAATTTCATCATCATTATTAATAATCGTTTGCTTTGATCTTAAAATGAAGAAGTGACATTACAGATGTCAAGTTCAAATATATATAATAAGAAGAAGAAGAAGAAGAATCATAATATATTTGTGAATTTCAGTGTCCAACTGCAAATGTCTTTCATGCAGCATCAGAATGTTACTCACAAGGCTGCAAATCTCGGCACATTTAAACATGTTTTGGCAAAATATTAAGTTTGGTCACATTTGACTTTTTCATGTACATTCTGAATGAAAAACATGCTTCATATCAACAGGGACAAGATTATGTCTGCTGCTGTAATGTCACTACACTGGACTGTATATTTGCTTTGCTTTTCTTTGTGCTTTTACACGACACCCGATCTTAAGAAATGACGATGTATGCTGATGACAGATAAACAAGTGTATATGAAGAAATCATATAGTATCCACTGCAAAAAAAGGTTAAGATGTAAAAAACTGCGCAAGCAGCAGCGGCAGTCCTGCATTGTTGTACTGAATCGTGGTAAAAAGGCACAAATATTCATATAAAATGTACATTTGAGCTGGGACACTACATTGCATAAATTAAAACAGAAGCGAGGCAAAAAGTTAAGATTCCCATGTTAGCTTATATTTGTTTAAAAGAAAAAGTAGTATGTGCGTGTGAAAATGATCTGAAGAAAGCTCCCACATCCCCAATGGTATTGCAATCATCCTTTACCAACCAACAAAACTTTCACGTTTTCTGTCTGTTTGCGAAAGAACTTTCAAATTTGGTCATCAGTCATCATCTCAGTTCTTCTGGCAGTCCCAAGAACCCTGCAAACATGTCCTTTAAAAAGTGTACATTATGAACATTTTTTGGCAAGCCTTTATTTTTTATAAAGTATATATGTATGTATTAGAGCACGGGGGTTATAAATAGTAAGTGTTTCCAGAATGGAGAAGTGCTCGCTGTCTGTCAATATAAACCATGATGGATTGTAAAACTGCTGTGGCCAAACTTGTGTTGACATAAACAGTAGGCCTGATCACTTGACTTAGGTGTACAGTTGTGTACAAGTCCATATTAATCCTCAATAATAAAAAAAAAAGCTTTGTATAATATTTTCAATTAAAACAAAGACTCAGTCGTGTTTTTTTTTGTTCTTTTTAGCGCACCAGGGTAATGACTGATTGTCTTCTTTTTTTAGGTGAGTACACGATTCAAATTACAACTAAATTAGCCTAAGAATCTACTTATTTCCCTTGTATACACATGTCTTGATGAACCTGCAAGTGGCCCCATGTCTCTCGGACAAAGTTGACCTTTGACCCTCATAGACTTGGGTTAGGGTTAAGGCTGGAATTATGGTTAGGGTTTGGGGGTTCCTCGTGCGCTTACCAGCCCCAAACTTGACGTGGGTGTGTCTTGGGGGATCCTGATTAAAAAGCAAGAGGCCCTTTGTCTCTAGGCCAAAGTTGACCTTTGACCCTTGGAATTAGAGTTAGGGTTTTGTGCTGGAAACCCAAATGCCGCGGAAAGCTTATTGAGGGGTTTAATGGTGACGACGGCAGTCACATCAACAGCAGGGTTCTAAGTGCTTCAGTAAGTGGTTTGGGGAGATTTTGTTCAGCTAATGTATTTTGGTTTATTCCTTTTAATGAGTTGAGTGTCACTGGCTGCTCACGTCACTCTTTGCCAATTCTCATTGTTGCTTTTTTTGTTTGTTTTTTCGTTTCGAGCAGGGTTCTGTGAGGTTGTGTCTTCTGTGCTGTTATTTTCACCTTTGACAATTGTCACTGAAAGCAAACAGGCAGTGCACAATTTGTGTAATGTGCCTTCACATATAATTAATGACACCTCTTCCAGTACATGTTTCACCCATGTGAAACAGGGTGAGCAGGACATGCTTCATATTTGCCTTGCAGGTTCAGACTGGTGAAACATTTCACAAACATGAAGAATGAACACTCTAGACTCTACAGCGCCACCCACAAAAACAAAAGCAGCCAGGCTCAGTCCCTTGAACGCTTCTTGCAGCTCAAATTAGTTTCAAAGTGATTACTGTTGGAAACGTTTTGATTGACTCTATATTTAACTTTCTTGTTTCACTCAGAGGATAACTTCCATCATCCTAGATTAGTGAAATCTTCATGTTTAGCTAGCACCATGTTTCATGATTCAATCTTAACTCTCTAAACTGCTAATCTGTTAGCTGCAGCACTTGAGAAGA